>NW_027288292.1:0-69324 GCF_047511675.1 Marmota flaviventris | reverse complement strand
ACACTTTTTTGGAAAGTATTCACCGAGCTTCCAAAAAACCCAGAGATTACGGAAACCTCAGCAAATATTTTGTCACCCTATCTTGTTGATACTTGGTAGGAAAAAGGTGTATACCAGTTGCGCTTGGCTGCACAAATTTTGTTCTGCTAGGTTGAAGCATTCTTTTGCAGGATGACTTTGAATATTTAGGTTTTACTACATTTTCCCCTCTAGGGATACATGCTTTTGAAAATCTAAATCAAACACGGTTTGTGCTAGCTGCTTGAAACTTGACTCACTGAATGAATTCTCATTGTGCTCTCTACGCTTCGTTACCAGTTTATGTACCCCTACGCAGAGCAAAGAAAAATAGACTTTCATTTGAACGTGTTTGTAGAGCATCCACAGAACTCAAGAGTTTACTGGACTCTCAGCAAATGTTTTTTCACCCGATCTTGTTGAAACTTGGCAGCAAAAATGAGTATATGGGTTGCACTTGGCAGCCCAAATTTCGTAATCTTATGTTGAAGAGTTCCTTTGCAGGAACACTTTGAATTTTTAGGTTTAACTTCTTTTTTCCCTATGTGAATACATGCATTTGGCATGCTAAATCAAACACAGTTTGTGATACCTGTTTGAAACTTGGCTCACTCAATTAGTTCTCAGTGCACTCTCTATGCATTGTCCCCCGCTGAAGTATCCCCATGCAGAGGCAAGGAAAATACGCTTTCTTATGTAAGTGTTTGCAGAGCTTCCACAAAATTCCCAAGTTTACTGGAATTTCAGCGAATATTTTTTCACTTGATCTTGTTGGTCCTAGGTAAGAAAAATGAGCATACCTGTTGCATTTGCCTGCCAAAATTTCGTTCTTCTAAGTTGAAGCATGTGCTTTCAGGAAGACATTGAATTTGGGGGGGGGGTTCTCTTCATTTTAACCTATAGGAATACATGCATTTGGAACTCTAAATCAAACACTGTTTGTGCTAGCTGCTTGAAGCTTGACTCACTCAATTAGTTCCTGGTGTACTCTCTGTGCTTTGTTCCCTGTTGAAGTGGTCCTAAGTGGAGGCGAGGAACATACACTTTCCTTAGAAAGCATTTACAGAGCTTCAACAGAGCTCCAAGTGAACTGGAATCTCTGCAAATATTTACTCACCTGATCTTGATGACCCTTGTCAGGAAAGATGAGTATACCAGTTGCACTTAGCTACCCAAATGTCGTTCTTCTAGGTTGAAAAGTTCGTTTGCAGGAACACTTTGAATTTTTAGGTTTCACTTCACTTTTCCTTATAGGGACGTATGCATTTGGACTTATAAATCAAACACGGTTTATGCTAGCTGCTTGAAACTGAAACTCACTCAACTAGTTCTCAGTGCGATCTCTATGCTTTGTTTTCTGTTGAAGTAACCCTAAGCAGAGGCCAGGGAAAGAAACTTTCATTGGAAAGCATTTGCAGTGATTCCACAGAACTTTGAGTTTCCTGGAATCTCAGCAAATATTTTTTCACCCTAACTTGTTGTTAACTCGACAGGAAAGATAAGTAGACCGGTTGCATTTGGCTGCCCAAATTTAGATCTTCTAGGTTGAATAGTTGGTTTGCAGGAATACTTTGAAATTTTAGGTTTCACTTCATTTTCCCCTATATGGATACATGCACATGGAACTCTAAATCAAACACGGTTTTTGCTGTGTGCTTGTAACTTGACTCATTCAACTAGTTCTCAGTGCACTCTCTATGCATTGTTCCCTGTTGAAATAGCCCTAAGCAGAGGCAAGGAAAACACACTTTCTTTGGAAAGTATTCACCGAGCTTCCAAAAAACTCAGAGATTACGGAAACCTCAGCAAATATTTTGTCACCCTATCTTGTTGATACTTGGTAGGAAAAAGGTGTATACCAGTTGCTCTTGGCTGCACAAATTTTGTTCTGCTAGGTTGAAGCATTCCTTTGCAGGACGACTTTGAATATTTAGGTTTTACTACATTTTCCCCTCTAGGGATACATGCTTTTGAAAATCTAAATCAAACAGGGTTTGTGCTAGCTGCTTGAAACTTGACTCACTGAATGAATTCTCATTGTGCTCTCTACGCTTCGTTACCGGTTTATGTACCCCTAAGCAGAGCAAAGAAAAATAGACTTTCATTTGAACGTGTTTGTAGAGCATCCACAGAACTCAAGAGTTTACTGGACTCTCAGCAAATGTTTTTTCACCCGATCTTGTTGAAACTTGGCAGCAAAAATGAGTATATGGGTTGCACTTGGCAGCCCAAATTTCGTAATCTTATGTTGAAGAGTTCCTTTGCAGGAACACTTTGAATTTTTAGGTTTAACTTCTTTTTTCCCTATGTGAATACATGCATTTGGAATGCTAAATCAAACACAGTTTGTGATACCTGTTTGAAACTTGGCTCACTCAATTTGTTCTCAGTGCACTCTCTAAGCATTGTCCCCCGCAGAAGTATCCCCAAGAAGAGGCAAGGAAAATACGCTTTCTTATGTAAGTGTTTGCAGAGCTTCCACAAAACTCCCAAGTTTACTGGAATTTCAGCGAATATTTTTTCACTTGATCTTGTTGATCCTAAGTAAGAAAGATGAGTATACCCATTGCATTTGCCTGCCAAAATTTCGTTCTTCTAAGTTGAAGCATGTGCTTTCAGGAAGACATTGAATTTGGGGGGGGGGGGTTTCTCTTCATTTTAACCTATAGGAATACATGCATTTGGAACTCTAAATCAAACACTGTTTGTGCTAGCTGCTTGAAGCTTGACTAACTCAATTAGTTCCTGGTGTACTCTCTGTGCTTTGTTCCCTGTTGAAGTGGTCCCAAGTGGAGGCGAGGAACATACGCTTTCCTTAGAAAGCATTTACAGAGCTTCAACAGAGCTCCAAGTTAACTGGAATCTCTGCAAATATTTACTCACCTGATCTTGATGACCCTTGTCAGGAAAGATGAGTATACCAGATGCACTTAGCTACCCAAATGTCGTTCTTCTAGGTTGAAAAGTTCGTTTGCAGGAACACTTTGAATTTTTAGGTTTCACTTCACTTTTCCTTATAGGGACTTATGCATTTGGACTTGTAAATCAAACACGGTTTATGCTAGCTGCTTGAAACTGAAACTCACTCAACTAGTTCTCAGTGCGATCTCTATGCTTTGTTTTCTGTTGAAGTAACCCTAAGCAGAGGCCAGGGAAAGAAACTTTCATTGGAAAGCATTTGCAGTGATTGCACAGAACTTTGAGTTTCCTGGAATCTCAGCAAATATTTTTTCACCCTAACTTGTTGTTAACTCGACAGGAAAGATAAGTATACCGGTTGCATTTGACTGCCCAAATTTAGATCTTCTAGGTTGAATAGTTGGTTTGCAGGAATACTTTGAAATTTTAGGTTTCACTTCATTTTCCCCTATAGGGATACATGCACATGGAACTCTAAATCAAACACGGTTTTTGCTGTGTGCTTGTAACTTGACTCATTCAACTAGTTCTCAGTGCACTCTCTATGCATTGTTCCCTGTTGAAGTAGCCCTAAGCAGAGGCAAGGAAAACACACTTTCTTTGGAAAGTATTCACCGAGCTTCCAAAAAACCCAGAGATTACGGAAACCTCAGCAAATATTTTGTCACCCTATCTTGTTGATACTTGGTAGGAAAAAGGTGTATACCAGTTGCGCTTGGCTGCACAAATTTTGTTCTGCTAGGTTGAAGCATTCTTTTGCAGGATGACTTTGAATATTTAGGTTTTACTACATTTTCCCCTCTAGGGATACATGCTTTTGAAAATCTAAATCAAACACGGTTTGTGCTAGCTGCTTGAAACTTGACTCACTGAATGAATTCTCATTGTGCTCTCTACGCTTCGTTACCAGTTTATGTACCCCTACGCAGAGCAAAGAAAAATAGACTTTCATTTGAACGTGTTTGTAGAGCATCCACAGAACTCAAGAGTTTACTGGACTCTCAGCAAATGTTTTTTCACCCGATCTTGTTGAAACTTGGCAGCAAAAATGAGTATATGGGTTGCACTTGGCAGCCCAAATTTCGTAATCTTATGTTGAAGAGTTCCTTTGCAGGAACACTTTGAATTTTTAGGTTTAACTTCTTTTTTCCCTATGTGAATACATGCATTTGGAATGCTAAATCAAACGCAGTTTGTGATACCTGTTTGAAACTTGGCTCACTCAATTAGTTCTCAGTGCACTCTCTATGCATTGTCCCCCGCTGAAGTATCCCCAAGCAGAGGCAAGGAAAATACGCTTTCTTATGTAAGTGTTTGCAGAGCTTCCACAAAACTCCCAAGTTTACTGGAATTTCAGCGAATATTTTTTCACTTGATCTTGTTGGTCCTAGGTAAGAAAAATGAGCATACCTGTTGCATTTGCCTGCCAAAATTTCGTTCTTCTAAGTTGAAGCATGTGCTTTCAGGAAGACATTGCATTTGGGGGGTTTCTCTTCATTTTAACCTATAGGAATACATGCATTTGGAACTCTAAATCAAACACTGTTTGTGCTAGCTGCTTGAAGCTTGACTCACTCAATTAGTTCCTGGTGTACTCTCTGTGCTTTGTTCCCTGTTGAAGTGGTCCTAAGTGGAGGCGAGGAAAATACGCTTTCCTTAGAAAGCATTGACAGAGCTTCAACAGAGCTCCAAGTGAACTGGAATCTCTGCAAATATTTACTCACCTGATCTTGATGACCCTTGTCAGGAAAGATGAGTATACCAGTTGCACTTAGCTACCCAAATGTCGTTCTTCTAGGTTGAAAAGTTCGTTTGCAGGAACACTTTGAATTTTTAGGTTTCACTTCACTTTTCCTTATAGGGACGTATGCATTTGGACTTATAAATCAAACACGGTTTATGCTAGCTGCTTGAAACTGAAACTCACTCAACTAGTTCTCAGTGCGATCTCTATGCTTTGTTTTCTGTTGAAGTAACCCTAAGCAGAGGCCAGGGAAAGAAACTTTCATTGGAAAGCATTTGCAGTGATTGCACAGAACTTTGAGGTTAATGGAATCTCAGCAAATATTTTTTCACCCTAACTTGTTGTTAACTCAACAGGAAAGATAAGTATACCGGTTGCATTTGGCTGCCCAAATTTAGATCTTCTAGGTTGAATAGTTGGTTTGCAGGAATACTTTGAAATTTTAGGTTTCACTTCATTTTCCCCTATAGGGATACATGCACATGGAACTCTAAATCAAACACGGTTTTTGCTGTGTGCTTGTAACTTGACTCATTCAACTAGTTCTCAGTGCACTCTCTATGCATTGTTCCCTGTTGAAATAGCCGTAAGCAGAGGAAAGGAAAACACACTTTCTTTGGAAAGTATTCACCGAGCTTCCAAAAAACTCAGAGATTACGGAAACCTCAGCAAATATTTTGTCACCCTATCTTGTTGATACTTGGTAGGAAAAAGGTGTATACCAGTTGCGCTTGGCTGCACAAATTTTGTTCTGCTAGGTTGAAGCATTCCTTTGCAGGACGACTTTGAATATTAAGGTTTTACTACATTTTCCCCTCTAGGGATACATGCTTTTGAAAATCTAAATCAAACACGGTTTGTGCTAGGTGCTTGAAACTTGACTCACTGAATGAATTCTCATTGTGCTCTCTACGCGTTGTTACCGGTTTATGTACCCCTAAGCAGAGCAAAGAAAAATAGACTTTCATTTGAACGTGTTTGTAGAGCATCCACAGAACTCAAGAGTTTACTGGACTCTCAGCAAATGTTTTTTCACCCGATCTTGTTGAAACTTGGCAGCAAAAATGAGTATATGGGTTGCACTTGGCAGCCCAAATTTCGTAATCTTATGTTGAAGAGTTCCTTTGCAGGAACACTTTGAATTTTTAGGTTTAACTTCTTTTTTCCCTATGTGAATACATGCATTTGGAATGCTAAATCAAACACAGTTTGTGATACCTGTTTGAAACTTGGCTCACTCAATTAGTTCTCAGTGCACTCTCTATGCATTGTCCCCCGCTGAAGTATCCCCAAGCAGAGGCAAGGAAAATACGCTTTCTTATGTAAGTGTTTGCAGAGCTTCCACAAAACTCCCAAGTTTACTGGAATTTCAGCGAATATTTTTTCACTTGATCTTGTTGATCCTAGGTAAGAAAGATGAGTATACCAGTTGCATTTGCCTGCCAAAATTTCGTTCTTCTAAGTTGAAGCATGTGCTTTCAGGAAGACATTGAATTTGGGGGGGGGGGGTTCTCTTCATTTTAACCTATAGGAATACATGCATTTGGAACTCTAAGTCAAACACTGTTTGTGCTAGCTGCTTGAAGCTTGACTCACTCAATTAGTTCCTGGTGTACTCTCTGTGCTTTGTTCCCTGTTGAAGTGGTCCTAAGTGGAGGCGAGGAACATACGCTTTCCTTAGAAAGCATTTACAGAGCTTCAACAGAGCTCCAAGTGAACTGGAATCTCTGCAAATATTTACTCACCTGATCTTGATGACCCTTGTCAGCAAAGATGAGTATACCAGTTGCACTTAGCTACCCAAATGTCGTTCTTCTAGGTTGAAAAGTTCGTTTGCAGGAACACTTTGAATTTTTAGGTTTCACTTCACTTTTCCTTATAGGGACGTATGCATTTGGACTTATAAATCAAACACGGTTTATGCTAGCTGCTTCAAACTGAAACTCACTCAACTAGTTCTCAGTGCGATCTCTATGCTTTGTTTTCTGTTGAAGTAACCCTAAGCAGAGGCCAGGGAAAGAAACTTTCATTGGAAAGCATTTGCAGTGATTCCACAGAACTTTGAGTTTCCTGGAATCTCAGCAAATATTTTTTCACCCTAACTTGTTGTTAACTCGACAGGAAAGATAAGTAGACCGGTTGCATTTGGCTGCCCAAATTTAGATCTTCTAGGTTGAATAGTTGGTTTGCAGGAATACTTTGAAATTTTAGGTTTCACTTCATTTTCCCCTATAGGGATACATGCACATGGAACTCTAAATCAAACACGGTTTTTGCTGTGTGCTTGTAACTTGACTCATTCAACTAGTTCTCAGTGCACTCTCTATGCATTGTTCCCTGTTGAAGTAGCCCTAAGCAGAGGCAAGGAAAACACACTTTCTTTGGAAAGTATTCACCGAGCTTCCAAAAAACCTCAGAGATTACGGAAACCTCAGCAAATATTTTGTCACCCTATCTTGTTGATACTTGGTAGGAAAAAGGTGTATACCAGTTGCTCTTGGCTGCACAAATTTTGTTCTGCTAGGTTGAAGCATTCCTTTGCAGGACGACTTTGAATATTTAGGTTTTACTACATTTTCCCCTCTAGGGATACATGCTTTTGAAAATCTAAATCAAACAGGGTTTGTGCTAGCTGCTTGAAACTTGACTCACTGAATGAATTCTCATTGTGCTCTCTACGCTTCGTTACCGGTTTATGTACCCCTAAGCAGAGCAAAGAAAAATAGACTTTCATTTGAACGTGTTTGTAGAGCATCCACAGAACTCAAGAGTTTACTGGACTCTCAGCAAATGTTTTTTCACCCGATCTTGTTGAAACTTGGCAGCAAAAATGAGTATATGGGTTGCACTTGGCAGCCCAAATTTCGTAATCTTATGTTGAAGAGTTCCTTTGCAGGAACACTTTGAATTTTTAGGTTTAACTTCTTTTTTCCCTATGTGAATACATGCATTTGGAATGCTAAATCAAACACAGTTTGTGATACCTGTTTGAAACTTGGCTCACTCAATTTGTTCTCAGTGCACTCTCTATGCATTGTCCCCCGCAGAAGTATCCCCAAGAAGAGGCAAGGAAAATACGCTTTCTTATGTAAGTGTTTGCAGAGCTTCCACAAAACTCCCAAGTTTACTGGAATTTCAGCGAATATTTTTCACTTGATCTTGTTGATCCTAAGTAAGAAAGATGAGTATACCCGTTGCATTTGCCTGCCAAAATTTCGTTCTTCTAAGTTGAAGCATGTGCTTTCAGGAAGACATTGCATTTGGGGGGGGGGGTTTCTCTTCATTTTAACCTATAGGAATACATGCATTTGGAACTCTAAATAAAACACTGTTTGTGCTAGCTGCTTGAAGCTTGACTCACTCAATTAGTTCCTGGTGTACTCTCTGTGCTTTGTTCCCTGTTGAAGTGGTCCTAAGTGGAGGCGAGGAACATACGCTTTCCTTAGAAAGCATTTACAGAGCTTCAACAGAGCTCCAAGTGAACTGGAATCTCTGCAAATATTTACTCACCTGATCTTGATGACCCTTGTCAGGAAAGATGAGTATACCAGTTGCACTTAGCTACCCAAATGTCGTTCTTCTAGGTTGAAAAGTTCGTTTGCAGGAACACTTTGAATTTTTAGGTTTCACTTCACTTTTCCTTATAGGGACGTATGCATTTGGACTTATAAATCAAACACGGTTTATGCTAGCTGCTTGAAACTGAAACTCACTCAACTAGTTCTCAGTGCGATCTCTATGCTTTGTTTTCTGTTGAAGTAACCCTAAGCAGAGGCCAGGGAAAGAAACTTTCATTGGAAAGCATTTGCAGTGATTCCACAGAACTTTGAGTTTCCTGGAATCTCAGCAAATATTTTTTCACCCTAACTTGTTGTTAACTCAACAGGAAAGATAAGTATACCGGTTGCATTTGGCTGCCCAAATTTAGATCTTCTAGGTTGAATAGTTGGTTTGCAGGAATACTTTGAAATTTTAGTTTTCACTTCATTTTCCCCTATAGGGATACATGCATATGGAACTCTAAATCAAACACGGTTTTTGCTGTGTGATTGTAACTTGACTCATTCAACTAGTTCTCAGTGCACTCTCTATGCATTGTTCCCTGTTGAAGTAGCCCTAAGCAGAGGCAAGGAAAACACACTTTCTTTGGAAAGTATTCACCGAGCTTCCAAAAAACTCAGAGATTACGGAAAAATCAGCAAATATTTTGTCACCCTATCTTGTTGATACTTGGTAGGAAAAAGGTGTATACCAGTTGCGCTTGGCTGCACAAATTTTGTTCTGCTAGGTTGAAGCATTCCTTTGCAGGACGACTTTGAATATTTAGGTTTTACTACATTTTCCCCTCTAGGGATACATGCTTTTGAAAATCTAAATCAAACAGGGTTTGTGCCAGCTGCTTGAAACTTGACTCACTGAATGAATTCTCATTGTGCTCTCTACGCTTCGTTACCGGTTTATGTACCCCTAAGCAGAGCAAAGAAAAATAGACTTTCATTTGAACGTGTTTGTAGAGCATCCACAGAACTCAAGAGTTTACTGGACTCTCAGCAAGTGTTTTTTCACCCGATCTGGTTGAAACTTGGCAGCAAAAATGAGTATATGAGTTGCACTTGGCAGCCCAAATTTCGTAATCTTATGTTGAAGAGTTCCTTTGCAGGAACACTTTGAATTTTTAGGTTTAACTTCTTTTTTCCCTATGTGAATACATGCATTTGGAATGCTAAATCAAACACAGTTTGTGATACCTGTTTGAAACTTGGCTCACTCAATTAGTTCTCAGTGCACTCTCTAGGCATTGTCCCCGCTGAAGTATCCCCAAGCAGAGGCAAGGAAAATATGCTTTCTTATGTAAGTGTTTGCAGAGCTTCCACAAAACTCCCAAGTTTACTGGAATTTCAGCGAATATTTTTCACTTGATCTTGTTGATCCTAGGTAAGAAAGATGAGTATACCAGTTGCATTTGCCTTCCAAAATTTCGTTCTTCTAAGTTGAAGCATGTGCTTTCAGGAAGACATTGCATTTGGGGGTTTCTCTTCATTTTAACCTATAGGAATACATGCATTTGGAACTCTAAATCAAACACTGTTTGTGCTAGCTGCTTGAAGCTTGACTCACTCAATTAGTTCCTGGTGTACTCTCTGTGCTTTGTTCCCTGTTGAAGTGGTCCTAAGTGGAGGCGAGGAACATACGCTTTCCTTAGAAAGCATTTACAGAGCTTCAACAGAGCTCCAAGTGAACTGGAATCTCTGCAAATATTTACTCACCTGATCTTGATGACCCTTGTCAGGAAAGATGAGTATACCAGTTGCACTTAGCTACCCAAATGTCGTTCTTCTAGGTTGAAAATTTCGTTTGCAGGAACACTTTGAATTTTTAGGTTTCAGTTCACTTTTCCTTATAGGGACGTATGCATTTGGACTTATAAATCAAACACGGTTTATGCTAGCTGCTTGAAACTGAAACTCACTCAACTAGTTCTCAGTGCGATCTCTATGCTTTGTTTTCTGTTGAAGTAACCCTAAGCAGAGGCCAGGGAAAGAAACTTTCATTGGAAAGCATTTGCAGTGATTGCACAGAACTTTGAGTTTCCTGGAATCTCAGCAAATATTTTTTCACCCTAAATTGTTGTTAACTCAACAGGAAAGATAAGTATACCGGTTGCATTTGGCTGCCCAAATTTAGATCTTCTAGGTTGAATAGTTGGTTTGCAGGAATACTTTGAAATTTTAGGTTTCACTTCATTTTCCCCTATAGGGATACATGCATATGGAACTCTAAATCAAACACGGTTTTTGCTGTGTGCTTGTAACTTGACTCATTCAACTAGTTCTCAGTGCACTCTCTATGCATTGTTCCCTGTTGAAGTAGCCCTAAGCAGAGGCAAGGAAAACAAACTTTCTTTGGAAAGTATTCACCGAGCTTCCAAAAAACTCAGAGATTACGGAAACCTCAGCAAATATTTTGTCACCCTATCTTGTTGATACTTGGTAGGAAAAAGGTGTATACCAGTTGCGCTTGGCTGCACAAATTTTGTTCTGCTAGGTTGAAGCATTCCTTTGCAGGACGACTTTGAATATTTAGGTTTTACTACATTTTCCCTTCTAGGGATACATGCTTTTGAAAATCTAAATCAAACACGGTTTGTGCTAGCTGCTTGAAACTTGACTCACTGAATGAATTCTCATTGTGCTCTCTACGCTTCGTTACCGGTTTATGTACCCCTAAGCAGAGCAAAGAAAAATAGACTTTCATTTGAACGTGTTTGTAGAGCATCCACAGAACTCAAGAGTTTACTGGACTCTCAGCAAATGTTTTTTACCCGATCTTGTTGAAACTTGGCAGCAAAAATGAGTATATGGGTTGCACTTGGCAGCCCAAATTTCGTAATCTTATGTTGAAGAGTTCCTTTGCAGGAACACTTTGAATTTTTAGGTTTAACTTCTTTTTTCCCTATGTGAATACATGCATTTGGAATGCTAAATCAAACACAGTTTGTGATACCTGTTTGAAACTTGGCTCACTCAATTAGTTCTCAGTGCACTCTCTAGGCATTGTCCCCCGCTGAAGTATCCCCAAGCAGAGGCAAGGAAAATACGCTTTCTTATGTAAGTGTTTGCAGAGCTTCCACAAAACTCCAAAGTTTACTGGAATTTCAGCGAATATTTTTTCACTTGATCTTGTTGATCCTAGGTAAGAAAGATGAGTATACCAGTTGCATTTGCCTGCCAAAATTTCGTTCTTCTAAGTTGAAGCATGTGCTTTCAGGAAGACATTGCATTTGGGGGGTTTCTCTTCATTTTCACCTATAGGAATACATTCATTTGGAACTCTAAATCAAACACTGTTTGTGCTAGCTGCTTGAAGCTTGACTCACTCAATTAGTTCCTGGTGTACTCTCTGTGCTTTGTTCCCTGTTGAAGTGGTCCTAAGTGGAGGCGAGGAACATACGCTTTCCTTAGAAAGCATTTACAGAGCTTCAACAGAGCTCCAAGTGAACTGGAATCTCTGCAAATATTTACTCACCTGATCTTGATGACCCTTGTCAGGAAAGATGAGTATACCAGTTGCACTTAGCTACCCAAATGTCGTTCTTCTAGGTTGAAAAGTTCGTTTGCAGGAACACTTTGAATTTTTAGGTTTCACTTCACTTTTCCTTATAGGGACGTATGCATTTGGACTTATAAATCAAACACGGTTTATGCTAGCTGCTTGAAACTGAAACTCACTCAACTAGTTCTCAGTGCGATCTCTATGCTTTGTTTTCTGTTGAAGTAACCCTAAGCAGAGGCCAGGGAAAGAAACTTTCATTGGAAAGCATTTGCAGTGATTGCACAGAACTTTGAGTTTCCTGGAATCTCAGCAAATATTTTCTCACCCTAACTTGTTGTTAACTCGACAGGAAAGATAAGTAGACCGGTTGCATTTGGCTGCCCAAATTTAGATCTTCTAGGTTCAATAGTTGGTTTGCAGGAATACTTTGAAATTTTAGGTTTCACTTCATTTTCCCCTATAGGGATACATGCATATGGAACTCTAAATCAAACACGGTTTTTGCTGTGTGCTTGTAACTTGACTCATTCAACTAGTTCTCAGTGCACTCTCTATGCATTGTTCCCTGTTGAAGTAGCCCTAAGCAGAGGCAAGGAAAACACACTTTCTTTGGAAAGTATTCACCGAGCTTCCAAAAAACTCAGAGATTACGGAAACCTCAGCAAATATTTTGTCACCCTATCTTGTTGATACTTGGTAGGAAAAAGGTGTATACCAGTTGCGCTTGGCTGCACAAATTTTGTTCTGCTAGGTTGAAGCATTCCTTTGCAGGATGACTTTGAATATTTAGGTTTTACTACATTTTCCCCTCTAGGGATACATGCTTTTGAAAATCTAAATCAAACACGGTTTGTGCTAGCTGCTTGAAACTTGACTCACTGAATGAATTCTCATTGTGCTCTCTACGCTTCGTTACCGGTTTATGTACCCCTAAGCAGAGCAAAGAAAAATAGACTTTCATTTGAACGTGTTTGTAGAGCATCCACAGAACTCAAGAGTTTACTGGACTCTCAGCAAATGTTTTTTCACCCGATCTTGTTGAAACTTGGCAGCAAAAATGAGTATATGGGTTGCACTTGGCAGCCCAAATTTCGTAATCTTATGTTGAAGAGTTCCTTTGCAGGAACACTTTGAATTTTTAGGTTTTAACTTCTTTTTTCCCTATGTGAATACATGCATTTGGAATGCTAAATCAAACACAGTTTGTGATACCTCTTTGAAACTTGGCTCACTCAATTAGTTCTCTGTGCACTCTCTATGCATTGTCCCCCGCTGAAGTATCCCCAAGCAGAGGCAAGGAAAATACGCTTTCTTATGTAAGTGTTTGCAGAGCTTCCACAAAACTCCCAAGTTTACTGGAATTTCAGCGAATATTTTTTCACTTGATCTTGTTGATCCTAGGTAAGAAAGATGAGTATACCAGTTGCATTTGCCTGCCAAAATTTCGTTCTTCTAAGTTGAAGCATGTGCTTTCAGGAAGACATTGCATTTGGGGGGTTTCTCTTCATTTTAACCTATAGGAATACATGCATTTGGAACTCTAAATCAAACACTGTTTGTGCTAGCTGCTTGAAGCTTGACTCACTCAATTAGTTCCTGGTGTACTCTCTGTGCTTTGTTCCCTGTTGAAGTGGTCCTAAGTGGACGCGAGGAACATACGCTTTCCTTAGAAAGCATTTACAGAGCTTCAACAGAGCTCCAAGTGAACTGGAATCTCTGCAAATATTTACTCACCTGATCTTGATGACCCTTGTCAGGAAAGATGAGTATACCAGTTGCACTTAGCTACCCAAATGTCGTTCTTCTAGGTTGAAAAGTTCGTTTGCAGGAACACTTTGAATTTTTAGGTTTCACTTCACTTTTCCTTATAGGGACGTATGCATTTGGACTTATAAATCAAACACGGTTTATGCTAGCTGCTTGAAACTGAAACTCACTCAACTAGTTCTCAGTGCGATCTCTATGCTTTGTTTTCTGTTGAAGTAACCCTAAGCAGAGGCCAGGGAAAGAAACTTTCATTGGAAAGCATTTGCAGTGATTCCACAGAACTTTGAGGTTCCTGGAATCTCAGCAAATATTTTTTCACCCTAACGTGTTGTTAACTCGACAGGAAAGATAAGTATACCGGTTGCATTTGGCTGCCCAAATTTAGATCTTCTATGTTGAATAGTTGGTTTGCAGGAATACTTTGAAATTTTAGGTTTCACTTCATTTTCCCCTATAGGGATACATGCATATGGAACTCTAAATCAAACACGGTTTTTGCTGTGTGCTTGTAACTTGACTCATTCAACTAGTTCTCAGTGCACTCTCTATGCATTGTTCCCTGTTGAACTAGCCCTAAGCAGAGGCAAGGAAAACACACTTTCTTTGGAAAGTATTCACCGAGCTTCCAAAAAACTCAGAGATTACGGAAACCTCAGCAAATATTTTGTCACCCTATCTTGTTGATACTTGGTAGGAAAAAGGTGTATACCAGTTGCGCTTGGCTGCACAAATATTGTTCTGCTAGGTTGAAGCATTCCTTTGCAGGATAACTTTGAATATTTAGGTTTTACTACATTTTCCCCTCTAGGGATACATGCTTTTGAAAATCTAAATCAAACACGGTTTGTGCTAGCTGCTTGAAACTTGACTCACTGAATGAATTCTCATTGTGCTCTCTACACTTCGTTACCGGTTTATGTACCCCTAAGCAGAGCAAAGAAAAATAGACTTTCATTTGAACGTGTTTGTAGAGCATCCACAGAACTCAAGAGTTTACTGGACTCTCAGCAAATGTTTTTTCACCCGATCTTGTTGAAACTTGGCAGCAAAAATGAGTATATGGGTTGCACTTGGCAGCCCAAATTTCGTAATCTTATGTTGAAGAGTTCCTTTGCAGGAACACTTTGAATTTTTAGGTTTAACTTCTTTTTTCCCTATGTGAATACATGCATTTGGAATGCTAAATCAAACACAGTTTGTGATACATGTTTGAAACTTGGCTCACTCAATTAGTTCTCAGTGCACTCTCTATGCATTGTCCCCAGCTGAAGTGTCCCCATGCAGAGGCAAGGAAAATACGCTTTCTTATGTAAGTGTTTGCAGAGCTTCCTCAAAACTCCCAAGTTTACTGGAATTTCAGCGAATATTTTTTCACTTGATCTTGTTGATCCTAAGTAAGAAAGATGAGTATACCAGTTGCATTTGCCTGCCAAAATTTCGTTCTTCTAAGTTGAAGCATGTGCTTTCAGGAAGACATTGCATTTGGGGGGGTTTCTCTTCATTTTAACCTATAGGAATACATGCATTTGGAACTCTAAATCAAACACTGTTTGTGCTAGCTGCTTGAAGCTTGACTCACTCAATTAGTTCCTGGTGTACTCTCTGTGCTTTGTTCCCTGTTGAAGTGGTGGTCCTAAGTGGAGACGAGGAACATACGCTTTCCTTAGAAAGCATTTAGAGAGCTTCAACAGAGCTCCAAGTGAACTGGAATCTCTGCAAATATTTACTCACCTGATCTTGATGACCCTTGTCAGGAAAGATGAGTATACCAGTTGCACTTAGCTACCCAAATGTCGTTCTTCTAGGTTGAAAAGTTCGTTTGCAGGAACACTTTGAATTTTTAGGTTTCACTTCACTTTTCCTTATAGGGACGTATGCATTTGGACTTATAAATCAAACACGGTTTATGCTAGCTGCTTGAAACTGAAACTCACTCAACTAGTTCTCAGTGCGATCTCTATGCTTTGTTTTCTGTTGAAGTAACCCTAAGCAGAGGCCAGGGAAAGAAACTTTCATTGGAAAGCATTTGCAGTGATTGCACAGAACTTTGAGTTTCCTGGAATCTCAGCAAATATTTTCTCACCCTAACTTGTTGTTAACTCGACAGGAAAGATAAGTATACCGGTTGCATTTGGCTGAACAAATTTAGATCTTCTAGGTTGAATAGTTGGTTTGCAGGAATACTTTGAAATTTTAGGTTTCACTTCATTTTCCCCTATAGGGATACGTGCATATGGAACTCTAAATCAAACACGGTTTTTGCTGTGTGCTTGTAACTTGACTCATTCAACTAGTTCTCAGTGCACTCTCTATGCATTGTTCCCTGTTGAAGTAGCCCTAAGCAGAGGCAAGGAAAACACACTTTCTTTGGAAAGTATTCACCGAGCTTCCAAAAAACTCAGAGATTACGGAAACCTCAGCAAATATTTTGTCACCCTATCTTGTTGATACTTGGTAGGAAAAAGGTGTATACCAGTTGCGCTTGGCTGCACAAATTTTGTTCTGCTAGGTTGAAGCATTCCTTTGCAGGATGACTTTGAATATTTATGTTTTACTACATTTTCCCCTCTAGGGATACATGCTTTTGAAAATCTAAATCAAACACGGTTTGTGCTAGCTGCTTGAAACTTGACTCACTGAATGAATTCTCATTGTTCTCTCTACGCTTCGTTACCGGTTTATGTACCCCTAAGCAGAGCAAAGAAAAATAGACTTTCATTTGAACGTGTTTGTAGAGCATCCACAGAACTCAAGAGTTTACTGGACTCTCAGCAAATGTTTTTTCACCCGATCTTGTTGAAACTTGGCAGCAAAAATGAGTATATGGGTTGCACTTGGCAGCCCAAATTTCGTAATCTTATGTTGAAGAGTTCCTTTGCAGGAACACTTTGAATTTTTAGGTTTAACTTCTTTTTTCCCTATGTGAATACATGCATTTGGAATGCTAAATCAAACACAGTTTGTGATACCTGTTTGAAACTTGGCTCACTCAATTTGTTCTCAGTGCACTCTCTATGCATTGTCCCCCGCTGAAGTATCCCCAAGCAGAGGCAAGGAAAATACGCTTTCTTATGTAAGTGTTTGCAGAGCTTCCACAAAACTCCCAAGTTTACTGGAATTTCAGCGAATATTTTTTCACTTGATCTTGTTGATCCTAGGTAAGAAAGATGAGTATACCAGTTGCATTTGCCTGCCAAAATTTCGTTCTTCTAAGTTGAAGCATGTGCTTTCAGGAAGACATTGCATTTGGGGGGTTTCTCTTCATTTTAACCTATAGGAATACATGCATTTGGAACTCTAAATCAAACACTGTTTGTGCTAGCTGCTTGAAGCTTGACTCACTCAATTAGTTCCTGGTGTACTCTCTGTGCTTTGTTCCCTGTTGAAGTGGTCCTAAGTGGAGGCGAGGAACATACGCTTTCCTTAGAAAGCATTGACAGATCTTCAACAGAGCTCCAAGTGAACTGGAATCTCTGCAAATATTTACTCACCTGATCTTGATGACCCTTGTCAGGAAAGATGAGTATACCAGTTGCACTTAGCTACCCAAATGTCGTTCTTCTAGGTTGAAAAGTTCGTTTGCAGGAACACTTTGAATTTTTAGGTTTCACTTCACTTTTCCTTATAGGGACGTATGCATTTGGACTTATAAATAAAACACGGTTTATGCTAGCTGCTTGAAACTGAAACTCACTCAACTAGTTCTCAGTGCGATCTCTATGCTTTGTTTTCTGTTGAAGTAACCCTAAGCAGAGGCCAGGGAAAGAAACTTTCATTGGAAAGCATTTGCAGTGATTGCACAGAACTTTGAGTTTCCTGGAATCTCAGCAAACATTTTTTCACCCTAACTTGTTGTTAACTCGACAGGAAAGATAAGTATACCGGTTGCATTTGGCTGCCCAAATTTAGATCTTCTAGGTTGAATAGTTGGTTTGCAGGAATACTTTGAAATTTTAGGTTTCACTTCATTTTCCCCTATAGGGATACATGCACATGGAACTCTAAATCAAACACGGATTTTGCTGTGTGCTTGTAACTTGACTCATTCAACTAGTTCTCAGTGCACTCTCTATGCATTGTTCCCTGTTGAAGTAGCCCTAAGCAGAGGCAAGGAAAACACACTTTCTTTGGAAAGTATTCACCGAGCTTCTAAAAATCTCAGAGATTACGGAAACCTCAGCAAATATTTTGACACCCTATCTTGTTGATACTTGGTAGGAAAAAGGTGTATACCAGTTGCACTTGGCTGCACAAATTTTGTTCTGCTAGGTTGAAGCATTCCTTTGCAGGATGACTTTGAATATTTAGGTTTTACTACATTTTCATCTCTAGGGATACATGCTTTTGAATATCTAAATCAAACACGGTTTGTGCTAGCTGCTTGAAACTTGACTCACTGAATGAATTCTCATTGTGCTCTCTACGCTTCGTTACCGGTTTATGTACCCCTAAGCAGAGCAAAGAAAAATAGACTTTCATTTGAACGTGTTTGTAGAGCATCCACAGAACTCAAGAGTTTACTGGACTCTCAGCAAATGTTTTTTCACCCGATCTTGTTGAAACTTGGCAGCAAAAATGAGTATATGGGTTGCACTTGGCAGCCCAAATTTCGTAATCTTATGTTGAAGAGTTCCTTTACAGGAACACTTTTAATTTTTAGGTTTAACTTCTTTTTTCCCTATGTGAATACATGCTTTTGGAATGCTAAATCAAACACAGTTTGTGATACCTGTTTGAAACTTGGCTCACTCAATTAGTTCTCAGTGCACTCTCTATGCATTGTCCCCCGCTGAAGTATCCCCAAGCAGAGGCAAGGAAAATACGCTTTCTTATGTAAGTGTTTGCAGAGATTCCACAAAACTCCCAAGTTTACTGGAATTTCAGCGAATATTTTTTCACTTGATCTTGTTGATCCTAGGTAAGAAAGATGAGTATACCAGTTGCATTTGCCTGCCAAAATTTCGTTCTTCTAAGTTGAAGCATGTGCTTTCAGGAAGACATTGCATTTGGGGGGTTTCTCTTCATTTTAACCTATAGGAATACATGCATTTGGAACTCTAAATCAAACACTGTTTGTGCTAGCTGCTTGAAGCTTGACTCACTCAATTAGTTCCTGGTGTACTCTCTGTGCTTTGTTCCCTGTTGAAGTGGTCCTAAGTGGAGGCGAGGAACATACGCTTTCCTTAGAAAGCATTTACAGAGCTTCAACAGAGCTCCAAGTGAACTGGAATCTCTGCAAATATTTACTCACCTGATCTTGATGACACTTGTCAGGAAAGATGAGTATACCAGTTGCACTTAGCTACCCAAATGTCGTTCTTCTAGGTTGAAAAGTTCGTTTGCAGGAACACTTTGAATTTTTAGGTTTCACTTCACTTTTCCTTATAGGGACGTATGCATTTGGACTTATAAATCAAACACGGTTTATGCTAGCTGCTTGAAACTGAAACTCACTCAACTAGTTCTCAGTGCGATCTCTATGCTTTGTTTTCTGTTGAAGTAACCCTAAGCAGAGGCCAGGGAAAGAAACTTTCATTGGAAAGCATTTGCAGTGATTGCACAGAACTTTGAGTTTCCTGGAATCTCAGCAAACATTTTTTCACCCTAACTTGTTGTTAACTCGACAGGAAAGATAAGTATACCGGTTGCATTTGGCTGCCCAAATTTAGATCTTCTAGGTTGAATAGTTGGTTTGCAGGAATACTTTGAAATTTTAGGTTTCACTTCATTTTCCCCTATAGGGATACATGCATATGGAACTCTAAATCAAACACGGATTTTGCTGTGTGCTTGTAACTTGACTCATTCAACTAGTTCTCAGTGCACTCTCTATGCATTGTTCCCTGTTGAAGTAGCCCTAAGCAGAGGCAAGGAAAACACACTTTCTTTGGAAAGTATTCACCGAGCTTCCAAAAATCTCAGAGATTACGGAAACCTCAGCAAATATTTTGACACCCTATCTTGTTGATACTTGGTAGGAAAAAGGTTTATACCAGTTGCACTTGGCTGCACAAATTTTGTTCTGCTAGGTTGAAGCATTCCTTTGCAGGATGACTTTGAATATTTAGGTTTTACTACATTTTCCCCTCTAGGGATACATGCTTTTGAAAATCTAAATCAAACACGGTTTGTGCTAGCTGCTTGAAACTTGACTCACTGAATGAATTCTCATTGTGCTCTCTACGCTTCGTTACCGGTTTATGTACCCCTAAGCAGAGCAAAGAAAAATAGACTTTCATTTGAACGTGTTTGTAGAGCATCCACAGAACTCAAGAGTTTACTGGACTCTCAGCAAATGTTTTTTCACCCGATCTTGTTGAAACTTGGCAGCAAAAATGAGTATATGGGTTGCACTTGGCAGCCCAAATTTCGTAATCTTATGTTGAAGAGTTCCTTTACAGGAACACTTTTAATTTTTAGGTTTAACTTCTTTTTTCCCTATGTGAATACATGCTTTTGGAATGCTAAATCAAACACAGTTTGTGATACCTGTTTGAAACTTGGCTCACTCAATTAGTTCTCAGTGCACTCTCTATGCATTGTCCCCCGCTGAAGTATCCCCAAGCAGAGGCAAGGAAAATACGCTTTCTTATGTAAGTGTTTGCAGAGCTTCCACAAAACTCCCAAGTTTACTGGAATTTCAGCGAATATTTTTTCACTTGATCTTGTTGATCCTAGGTAAGAAAGATGAGTATACCAGTTGCATTTGCCTGCCAAAATTTTGTTCTTCTAAGTTGAAGCATGTGCTTTCAGGAAGACATTGCATTTGGGGGTTTCTCTTCATTTTAACCTATAGGAATACATGCATTTGGAACTCTAAATCAAACACTGTTTGTGCTAGCTGCTTGAAGCTTGACTCACTCAATTAGTTCCTGGTGTACTCTCTGTGCTTTGTTCCCTGTTGAAGTGGTCCTAAGTGGAGGCGAGGAACATACGCTTTCCTTAGAAAGCATTTACAGAGCTTCAACAGAGCTCCAAGTGAACTGGAATCTCTGCAAATATTTACTCACCTGATCTTGATGACCCTTGTCAGGAAAGATGAGTATACCAGTTGCACTTAGCTACCCAAATGTCGTTCTTCTAGGTTGAAAAGTTCGTTTGCAGGAACACTTTGAATTTTTAGGTTTCACTTCACTTTTCCTTATAGGGACGTATGCATTTGGACTTATAAATCAAACACGGTTTATGCTAGCTGCTTGAAACTGAAACTCACTCAACTAGTTCTCAGTGTGATCTCTATGCTTTGTTTTCTGTTGAAGTAACCCTAAGCAGAGGCCATAGAAAGAAAGAAACTTTCATTGGAAAGAATTTGCAGTGATTCCACAGAACTTTGAGTTTCCTGGAATCTCAGCAAATATTTTCTCACCCTAACTTGTTGTTAACTCGACAGGAAAGATAAGTACACCGGTTGCATTTGGCTGCCCAAATTTAGATCTTCTAGGTTGAATAGTTGGTTTGCAGGAATACTTTGAAATTTTAGGTTTCACTTCATTTTCCCCTATAGGGATACATGCATATGGAACTCTAAATCAAACACGGTTTTTGCTGTGTGCTTGTAACTTGACTCATGCAACTAGTTCTCAGTGCACTCTCTATGCATTGTTCCCTGTTGAAGTAGCCCTAAGCAGAGGCAAGGAAAACACACTTTCTTTGGAAAGTATTCACCGAGCTTCCAAAAACTCAGAGATTACGGAAACCTCAGCAAATATTTTGTCACCCTATCTTGTTGATACTTGGTAGGAAAAAGGTGTATACCAGTTGCGCTTGGCTGCACAAATTTTGTTCTGCTAGGTTGAAGCATTCCTTTGCAGGATGACTTTGAATATTTAGGTTTTACTACATTTTCCCCTCTAGGGATACATGCTTTTGAAAATCTAAATCAAACACGGTTTGTGGCTAGCTGCTTGAAACTTGACTCACTGAATGAATTCTCATTGTGCTCTCTACGCTTCGTTACCGGTTTATGTACCCCTAAGCAGAGCAAAGAAAAATGGACTTTCATTTGAACGTGTTTGTAGAGCATCCACAGAACTCAAGAGTTTACTGGACTCTCAGCAAATGTTTTTTCACCTGATCTTGTTGAAACTTGGCAGCAAAAATGAGTATATGGGTTGCACTTGGCAGCCCAAATTTCGTAATCTTATGTTGAAGAGTTCCTTTGCAGGAACACTTTGAATTTTTAGGTTTAACTTCTTTTTTCCCTATGTGAATACATGCTTTTGGAATGCTAAATCAAACACAGTTTGTGATACCTGTTTGAAACTTGGCTCACTCAATTAGTTCTCAGTGCACTCTCTATGCATTGTCCCCCGCTGAAGTATCCCCAAGCAGAGGCAAGGAAAATACGCTTTCTTATGTAAGTGTTTGCAGAGATTCCACAAAACTCCCAAGTTTACTGGAATTTCAGCGAATATTTTTTCACTTGATCTTGTTGATCCTAGGTAAGAAAGATGAGTATACCAGTTGCATTTGCCTGCCAAAAATTTCGTTCTTCTAAGTTTGAAGCATGTGCTTTCAGGAAGACATTGCATTTGGGGGGTTTCTCTTCATTTTAACCTATAGGAATACATGCATTTGGAACTCTAAATCAAACACTGTTTGTGCTAGCTGCTTGAAGCTTGACTCACTCAATTAGTTCCTGGTGTACTCTCTGTGCTTTGTTCCCTGTTGAAGTGGTCCTAAGTGGAGGCGAGGAACATACGCTTTCCTTAGAAAGCATTTACAGAGCTTCAACAGAGCTCCAAGTGAACTGGAATCTCTGCAAATATTTACTCACCTGATCTTGATGACACTTGTCAGGAAAGATGAGTATACCAGTTGCACTTAGCTACCCAAATGTCGTTCTTCTAGGTTGAAAAGTTCGTTTGCAGGAACACTTTGAATTTTTAGGTTTCACTTCACTTTTCCTTATAGGGACGTATGCATTTGGACTTATAAATCAAACACGGTTTATGCTAGCTGCTTGAAACTGAAACTCACTCAACTAGTTCTCAGTGCGATCTCTATGCTTTGTTTTCTGTTGAAGTAACCCTAAGCAGAGGCCAGGGAAAAGAAACTTTCATTGGAAAGCATTTGCAGTGATTGCACAGAACTTTGAGTTTCCTGGAATCTCAGCAAACATTTTTTCACCCTAACTTGTTGTTAACTCGACAGGAAAGATAAGTATACCGGTTGCATTTGGCTGCCCCAAATTTAGATCTTCTAGGTTGAATAGTTGGTTTGCAGGAATACTTTGAAATTTTAGGTTTCACTTCATTTTCCCCTATAGGGATACATGCATATGGAACTCTAAATCAAACACGGATTTTGCTGTGTGATTGTAACTTGACTCATTCAACTAGTTCTCAGTGCACTCTCTATGCATTGTTCCCTGTTGAAGTAGCCCTAAGCAGAGGCAAGGAAAACACACTTTCTTTGGAAAGTATTCACCGAGCTTCCAAAAATCTCAGAGATTACGGAAACCTCAGCAAATATTTTGACACCCTATCTTGTTGATACTTGGTAGGAAAAAGGTTTATACCAGTTGCACTTGGCTGCACAAATTTTGTTCTGCTAGGTTGAAGCATTCCTTTGCAGGATGACTTTGAATATTTAGGTTTTACTACATTTTCCCCTCTAGGGATACATGCTTTTGAAAATCTAAATCAAACACGGTTTGTGCTAGCTGCTTGAAACTTGACTCACTGAATGAATTCTCATTGTGCTCTCTACGCTTCGTTACCGGTTTATGTACCCCTAAGCAGAGCAAAGAAAAATAGACTTTCATTTGAACGTGTTTGTAGAGCATCCACAGAACTCAAGAGTTTACTGGACTCTCAGCAAATGTTTTTTCACCCGATCTTGTTGAAACTTGGCAGCAAAAATGAGTATATGGGTTGCACTTGGCAGCCCAAATTTCGTAATCTTATGTTGAAGAGTTCCTTTACAGGAACACTTTTAATTTTTAGGTTTAACTTCTTTTTTCCCTATGTGGAATACATGCTTTTGGAATGCTAAATCAAACACAGTTTGTGATACCTGTTTTGAAACTTGGCTCACTCAATTAGTTCTCAGTGCACTCTCTATGCATTGTCCCCCGCTGAAGTATCCCCAAGCAGAGGCAAGGAAAATACGCTTTCTTATGTAAGTGTTTGCAGAGCTTCCACAAAACTCCCAAGTTTACTGGAATTTCAGCGAATATTTTTTCACTTGATCTTGTTGATCCTAGGTAAGAAAGATGAGTATACCAGTTGCATTTGCCTGCCAAAATTTTGTTCTTCTAAGTTGAAGCATGTGCTTTCAGGAAGACATTGCATTTGGGTGGTTTCTCTTCATTTTAACCTATAGGAATACATGCATTTGGAACTCTAAATCAAACACTGTTTGTGCTAGCTGCTTGAAGCTTGACTCACTCAATTAGTTCCTGGTGTACTCTCTGTGCTTTGTTCCCTGTTGAAGTGGTCCTAAGTGGAGGCGAGGAACATACGCTTTCCTTAGAAAGCATTTACAGAGCTTCAACAGAGCTCCAAGTGAACTGGAATCTCTGCAAATATTTACTCACCTGATCTTGATGACCCTTGTCAGGAAAGATGAGTATACCAGTTGCACTTAGCTACCCAAATGTCGTTCTTCTAGGTTGAAAAGTTCGTTTGCAGGAACACTTTGAATTTTTAGGTTTCACTTCACTTTTCCTTATAGGGACGTATGCATTTGGACTTATAAATCAAACACGGTTTATGCTAGCTGCTTGAAACTGAAACTCACTCAACTAGTTCTCAGTGTGATCTCTATGCTTTGTTTTCTGTTGAAGTAACCCTAAGCAGAGGCCATAGAAAGAAACTTTCATTGGAAAGAATTTGCAGTGATTCCACAGAACTTTGAGTTTCCTGGAATCTCAGCAAATATTTTCTCACCCTAACTTGTTGTTAACTCGACAGGAAAGATAAGTACACCGGTTGCATTTGGCTGCCCAAATTTAGATCTTCTAGGTTGAATAGTTGGTTTGCAGGAATACTTTTGAAATTTTAGGTTTCACTTCATTTTCCCCTATAGGGATACATGCATATGGAACTCTAAATCAAACACGGTTTTTGCTGTGTGCTTGTAACTTGACTCATGCAACTAGTTCTCAGTGCACTCTCTATGCATTGTTCCCTGTTGAAGTAGCCCTAAGCAGAGGCAAGGAAAACACACTTTCTTTGGAAAGTATTCACCGAGCTTCCAAAAAACTCAGAGATTACGGAAACCTCAGCAAATATTTTGTCACCCTATCTTGTTGATACTTGGTAGGAAAAAGGTGTATACCAGTTGCGCTTGGCTGCACAAATTTTGTTCTGCTAGGTTGAAGCATTCCTTTGCAGGATGACTTTGAATATTTAGGTTTTACTACATTTTCCCCTCTAGGGATACATGCTTTTGAAAATCTAAATCAAACACGGTTTGTGCTAGCTGCTTGAAACTTGACTCACTGAATGAATTCTCATTGTGCTCTCTACGCTTCGTTACCGGTTTATGTACCCCTAAGCAGAGCAAAGAAAAATGGACTTTCATTTGAACGTGTTTGTAGAGCATCCACGGAACTCAAGAGTTTACTGGACTCTCAGCAAATGTTTTTTCACCTGATCTTGTTGAAACTTGGCAGCAAAAATGAGTATATGGGTTGCACTTGGCAGCCCAAATTTCGTAATCTTATGTTGAAGAGTTCCTTTGCAGGAACACTTTGAATTTTTAGGTTTAACTTCTTTTTTCCCTATGTGAATACATGCTTTTGGAATGCTAAATCAAACACAGTTTGTGATACCTGTTTGAAACTTGGCTCACTCAATTAGTTCTCAGTGCACTCTCTATGCATTGTCCCCCGCTGAAGTATCCCCAAGCAGAGGCAAGGAAAATACGCTTTCTTATGTAAGTGTTTGCAGAGATTCCACAAAACTCCCAAGTTTACTGGAATTTCAGCGAATATTTTTTCACTTGATCTTGTTGATCCTAGGTAAGAAAGATGAGTATACCAGTTGCATTTGCCTGCCAAAATTTCGTTCTTCTAAGTTGAAGCATGTGCTTTCAGGAAGACATTGCATTTGGGGGGTTTCTCTTCATTTTAACCTATAGGAATACATGCATTTGGAACTCTAAATCAAACACTGTTTGTGCTAGCTGCTTGAAGCTTGACTCACTCAATTAGTTCCTGGTGTACTCTCTGTGCTTTGTTCCCTGTTGAAGTGGTCCTAAGTGGAGGCGAGGAACATACGCTTTCCTTAGAAAGCATTGACAGAGCTTCAACAGAGCTCCAAGTGAACTGGAATCTCTGCAAATATTGACTCACCTGATCTTGATGACCCTTGTCAGGAAAGATGAGTATACCAGTTGCACTTAGCTACCCAAATGTCGTTCTTCTAGGTTGAAAAGTTCGTTGGCAGGAACACTTTGAATTTTTAGGTTTCACTTCACTTTTCCTTATAGGGACGTATGCATTTGGACTTATAAATCAAACACGGTTGATGCTAGCTGCTTGAAACTGAAACGCACTCAACTAGTTCTCAGTGTGATCTCTATGCTTTGTTTTCTGTTGAAGTAACCCTAAGCAGAGGCCAGGG
This sequence comes from Marmota flaviventris, assembly GCF_047511675.1. Lineage (NCBI taxonomy): Eukaryota > Metazoa > Chordata > Mammalia > Rodentia > Sciuridae > Marmota > Marmota flaviventris. The sequence goes on along the minus strand of NW_027288292.1, from coordinate 43,251 downwards.
AAAGAAACTTTCATTGGAAAGCATTTGCAGTGATTCCACAGAACTTTGAGTTTCCTGGAATCTCAGCAAATATTTTTTCACCCTAACTTGTTGTTAACTCGACAGGAAAGATAAGTAGACCGGTTGCATTTGGCTGCCCAAATTTAGAGCTTCTAGGTTGAATAGTTGGTTTGCAGAATACTTTGAAATTTTAGGTTTCATTTCATTTTCCCCTATAGGGATACATGCACATGGAACTCTAAATCAAACACGGTTTTTGCTGTGTGCTTGTAACTTGACTCATTCAACTAGTTCTCAGTGCACTCTCTATGCATTGTTCCCTGTTGAAGTAGCCCTAAGCAGAGGCAAGGAAAACACACTTTCTTTGGAAAGTATTCACCGAGCTTCCAAAAAACTCAGAGATTACAGAAACCTCAGCAAATATTTTGTCACCCTATCTTGTTGATACTTGGTAGGAAAAAGGTGTATACCAGTTGCGCTTGGCTGCACAAATTTTGTTCTGCTAGGTTGAAGCATTCCTTTGCAGGATGACTTTGAATATTTAGGTTTTACTACATTTTCCCCTCTAGGGATACATGCTTTTGAAAATCTAAATCAAACACGGTTTGTGCTAGCTGCTTGAAACTTGACTCACTGAATGAATTCTCATTGTGCTCTCTACGCTTCGTTACCAGTTTATGTACCCCTAAGCAGAGCAAAGAAAAATAGACTTTCATTTGAACGTGTTTGTAGAGCATCCACAGAACTCAATAGTTTACTGGACTCTCAGCAAATGTTTTTTCACCCGATCTTGTTGAAACTTGGCAGCAAAAATGAGTATATGTGTTGCACTTGGCAGCCCAAATTTCGTAATCTTATGTTGAAGAGTTCCTTTGCAGGAACACTTTGAATTTTTAGGTTTAACTTCTTTTTTCCCTATCTGAATACATGCATTTGGAATGCTAAATCAAACACAGGTTTGTGATACCTGTTTGAAACTTGGCTCACTCAATTAGTTCTCAGTGCACTCTCTATGCATTGTCCCCCGCTGAAGTATCCCCAAGCAGAGGCAAGGAAAATACGCTTTCTTATTAAGTGTTTGCAGAGCTTCCACAAAACTCCCAAGTTTACTGGAATTTCAGCGAATATTTTTTCACTTGATCTTGTTGATCCTAGGTAAGAAAGATGAGCATACCAGTTGCATTTGCCTGCCAAAATTTGGTTCTTCTAAGTTGAAGCATGTGCGTTCAGGAAGGCTTTGCATTTGGGGGGTTTCTCTTCATTTTAACCTATAGGAATACATGCATTTGGAACTCTAAATCAAACACTGTTTGTGCTAGCTGCTTGAAGCTTGACTCACTCAATTAGTTCCTGGTGTACTCTCTGTGCTTTGTTCCCTGTTGAAGTGGTCCTAAGTGGAGGCGAGGAACATACGCTTTCCTTAGAAAGCGTTTACAGAGCTTCAACAGAGCTCCAAGTGAACTGGAATCTCTGCAAATATTTACTCACCTGATCTTGATGACCCTTGTCAGGAAAGATGAGTATACCAGTTGCACTTAGCTACCCAAATGTCGTTCTTCTAGGTTGAAAAGTTCGTTTGCAGGAACACTTTGAATTTTTAGGTTTCACTTCACTTTTCCTTATAGGGACGTATGCATTTGGACTTATAAATCAAACACGGTTTATGCTAGCTGCTTGAAACTGAAACTCACTCAACTAGTTCTCAGTGCGATCTCTATGCTTTGTTTTCTGTTGAAGTAACCCTAAGCAGAGGCCAGGGAAAGAAACTTTCATTGGAAAGCATTTGCAGTGATTCCACAGAACTTTGAGTTTCCTGGAATCTCAGAAAATATTTTTTTCACCCTAACTTGTTGTTAACTCGACAGGAAAGATAAGTATACCGGTTGCATTTGGCTGCCCAAATTTAGATCTTCTAGGTTGAATAGTTGGTTTGCAGGAATACTTTGAAATTTTAGGTTTCACTTCATTTTCCCCTATAGGGATACATGCACATGGAACTCTAAATCAAACACGGTTTTTGCTGTGTGCTTGTAACTTGACTCATTCAACTAGTTCTCAGTGCACTCTGTATGCATTGTTCCCTGTTGCAGTAGCCCTAAGCAGAGGCAAGGAAAACACACTTTCTTTGGAAAGTATTCACCGAGCTTCCAAAAAACTCAGAGATTACGGAAACCTTAGCAAATATTTTGTCACCCTATCTTGTTGATACTTGGTAGGAAAAAGGTGTATACCAGTTGCGCTTGGCTGCACAAATTTTGTTCTGCTAGGTTGAAGCATTCCTTTGCAGGATGACTTTGAATATTTAGGTTTTACTACATTTTCCCCTCTATGGATACATGCTTTTGAAAATCTAAATCAAACACGGTTTGTGCTAGGTGCTTGAAACTTGACTCACTGAATGAATTCTCATTGTGCTCTCTACGCTTCGTTACCAGTTTATGTACCCCTAAGCAGAGCAAAGAAAATAGACTTTCATTTGAACGTGTTTGTAGAGCATCCACAGAACTCAAGAGTTTACTGGACTCTCAGCAAATGTTTATTCACCCGATCTTGTTGATACTTGGCAGCAAAAATGAGTATATGGGTTGCACTTGGCAGCCCAAATTTCGTAATCTTATGTTGAAGAGTTCCTTTGCAGGAAAACTTTGAATTTTTAGGTTTAACTTCTTTTTTCCCTATGTGAATACATGCATTTGAAATGCTAAATCAAACACAGTTTGTGATACCTGTTTGAAACTTGGCTCACTCAATTAGTTCTCAGTGCACTCTCTATGCATTGTCCCCCGCTGAAGTATCCCCAAGCAGAGGCAAGGAAAATACGCTTTCTTATGTAAGTGTTTGCAGAGCTTCCACAAAACTCCCAAGTTTACTGGAATTTCAGCGAATATTTTTTCACTTGATCTTGTTGATCCTAGGTAAGAAATATGAGCATACCAGTTGCATTTGCCTGCCAAAATTTCGTTCTTCTAAGTTGAAGCATGTGCTTTCAGGAAGACATTGCATTTGGGGGGGGTTTCTCTTCATTTTAACCTATAGGAATACATGCATTTGGAACTCTAAATCAAACACTGTTTGTGCTAGCTGCTTGAAGCTTGACTCACTCAATTAGTTCCTGGTGTACTCTCTGTGCTTTGTTCCCTGTTGAAGTGGTCCTAAGTGGAGGCGAGGAACATACGCTTTCCTTAGAAAGCATTTACAGAGCTTCAACAGAGCTCCAAGTGAACTGGAATCTCTGCAAATATTTACTCACCTGATCTTGATGACCCTTGTCAGGAAAGATGAGTATACCAGTTGCACTTAGCTACCCAAATGTCGTTCTTCTAGGTTGAAAAGTTCGTTTGCAGGAACACTTTGAATTTTTAGGTTTCACTTCACTTTCCTTATAGGGACGTATGCATTTGGACTTATAAATCAAACACGGTTTATGCTAGCTGCTTGAAACTGAAACTCACTCAACTAGTTCTCAGTGCGATCTCTATGCTTTGTTTTCTGTTGAAGTAACCCTAAGCAGAGGCCAGGGAAAGAAACTTTCATTGGAAAGCATTTGCAGTGATTCCAGAGAACTTTGAGTTTCCTGGAATCTCAGCAAATATTTTTTCACCCTAACTTGTTGTTAACTCGACAGGAAAGATAAGTAGACCGGTTGCATTTGGCTGCCCAAATTTAGATCTTCTAGGTTGAATAGTTGGTTTGCAGGAATACTTTGAAATTTTAGGTTTCACTTCATTTTCCCCTATAGGGATACATGCACATGGAACTCTAAATCAAACACGGTTTTTGCTGTGTGCTTGTAACTTGACTCATTCAACTAGTTCTCAGTGCACTCTCTATGCATTGTTCCCTTTTGAAGTAGCCCTAAGCAGAGGCAAGGAAAACACACTTTCTTTGGAAAGTATTCACCGAGCTTCCAAAAAACTCAGAGATTACGGAAACCTCAGCAAATATTTTGTCACCCCATCTTGTTGATACTTGGTAGGAAAAAGGTGTATACCAGTTGCGCTTGGCTGCACAAATTTTGTTCTGCTAGGTTGAAGAATCCCTTTGCAGGATGACTTTGAATATTTAGGTTTTACTACCATTTTCCCCTCTAGGGATACATGCTTTTGAAATCTAAATCAAACACGGTTTGTGCTAGCTGCTTGAAACTTGACTCACTGAATGAATTCTCATTGTGCTCTCTACGCTTCATTACCGGTTTATGTACCCCTAAGCAGAGCAAAGAAAAATAGACTTTCATTTGAACGTGTTTGTAGAGCATCCACAGAACTCAAGAGTTTACTGGACTCTCAGCAAATGTTTTTCACCCGATCTTGTTGAAACTTGGCAGCAAAAATGAGTATATGGGTTGCACTTGGCAGCCCAAATTTTGTAATCTTATGTTGAAGAGTTCCTTTGCAGGAACACTTTGAATTTTTAGGTTTAACTTCTTTTTTCCCTATGTGAATACATGCATTTGGAATGCTAAATCAAACACAGTTTGTGATACCTGTTTGAAACTTGGCTCACTCAATTAGTTCTCAGTGCACTCTCTATGCATTGTCCCCCGCTGAAGTATCCCCAAGCAGAGGCAAGGAAAATACGCTTTCTTATGTAAGTGTTTGCAGAGCTTCCACAAAACTCCCAAGTTTACTGGAATTTCAGCGAATATTTTTTCACTTGATCTTGTTGATCCTAGGTAAGAAAGATGAGTATACCAGTTGCATTTGCCTGCCAAAATTTCGTTCTTCTAAGTTGAAGCATGTGCTTTCAGGAAGACATTGCATTTGGGGGGTTTCTCTTCATTTTAACCTATAGGAATACATGCATTTGGAACTCTAAATCAAACACTGTTTGTGCTAGCTGCTTGAAGCTTGACTCACTCAATTAGTTCCTGGTGTACTCTCTGTGCTTTGTTCCCTGTTGAAGTGGTCCTAAGTGGAGGCGAGGAACATACGCTTTCCTTAGAAAGCATTGACAGAGCTTCAACAGAGCTCCAAGTGAACTGGAATCTCTGCAAATATTTACTCACCTGACCTTGATGACCCTTGTCAGGAAAGATGAGTATACCAGTTGCACTTAGCTACCCAAATGTCGTTCTTCTAGGTTGAAAAGTTCGTTTGCAGGAACACTTTGAATTTTTAGGTTTCACTTCACTTTTCCTTATAGGGACGTATGCATTTGGACTTATAAATCAAACACGGTTTATGCTAGCTGCTTGAAACTGAAACTCACTCAACTAGTTCTCAGTGCGATCTCTATGCTTTGTTTTCTGTTGAAGTAACCCTAAGCAGAGGCCAGGGAAAGAAACTTTCATTGGAAAGCATTTGCAGTGATTCCACAGAACTTTGAGTTTCCTGGAATCTCAGCAAATAATTTTTCACCCTAACGTGTTGTTAACTTGACAGGAAAGATAAGTATACCGGTTGCATTTGGCTGCCCAAATTTAGATCTTCTAGGTTGAATAGTTGGTTTGCAGGAATACTTTGAAATTTTAGGTTTCACTTCATTTTCCCCTATAGGGATACATGCACATGGAACTCTAAATCAAACACGGTTTTTGCTGTGTGCTTGTAACTTGACTCATTCAACTAGTTCTCAGTGCACTCTCTATGCATTGTTCCATGTTGAAGTAGCCCTAAGCAGAGGCAAGGAAAACACACTTTCTTTGGAAAGTATTCACCGAGCTTCCAAAAAACTCAGAGATTACGGAAACCTCAGCAAATATTTTGTCACCCTATCTTGTTGATACTTGGTAGGAAAAAGGTGTATACCAGTTGCGCTTGGCTGCACAAATTTTGTTCTGCTAGGTTGAAGCATCCCTTTGCAGGATGACTTTGAATATTTAGGTTTTACTACATTTTTCCCCTCTAGGGATACATGCTTTTGAAAATCTAAATCAAACACGGTTTGTGCTAGCTGCTTGAAACTTGACTCACTGAATGAATTCTCATTGTGCTCTCTACGCTTTGTTACTGGTTTATGTACCCCTAAGCAGAGCAAAGAAAAATAGACTTTCATTTGAACGTGTTTGTAGAGCATCCACAGAACTCAAGAGTTTACTGGACTCTCAGCAAATGTTTTTTCACCCGATCTTGTTGAAACTTGGCAGCAAAAATGAGTATATGGGTTGCACTTGGCAGCCCAAATTTCGTAATCTTATGTTGAAGAGTTCCTTTGCAGGAACACTTTGAATTTTTAGGTTTAACTTCTTTTTTCCCTATGTGAATACATGCATTTGGCATGCTAAATCAAACACAGTTTGTGATACCTGTTTGAAACTTGGCTCACTCAATTAGTTCTCAGTGCACTCTCTATGCATTGTCCCCCGCTGAAGTATCCCCAAGCAGAGGCAAGGAAAATACGCTTTCTTATGTAAGTGTTTGCAGAGCTTCCACAAAACTCCCAAGTTTACTGGAATTTCAGCGAATATTTTTTCACTTGATCTTGTGGATCCTAGGTAAGAAAGATGAGTATACCAGTTGCATTTGCCTGCCAAAATTTCGTTCTTCTAAGTTGAAGCATGTGCTTTCAGGAAGACATTGCATTTGGGGGGGGTTCTCTTCATTTTAACCTATAGGAATACATGCATTTGGAACTCTAAATCAAACACTGTTTGTGCTAGCTGCTTGAAGCTTGACTCACTCAATTAGTTCCTGGTGTACTCTCTGTGCTTTGTTCCCTGTTGAAGTGGTCCTAAGTGGAGGCGAGGAACATATGCTTTCCTTAGAAAGCATTTACAGAGCTTCAACAGAGCTCCAAGTGAACTGGAATCTCTGCAAATATTTACTCACCTGATCTTGATGACCCTTGTCAGGAAAGATGAGTATACCAGTTGCACTTAGCTACCCAAATGTCGTTCTTCTAGGTTGAAAAGTTCGTTTGCAGGAACACTTTGAATTTTTAGGTTTCACTTCACTTTTCCTTATAGGGACGTATGCATTTGGACTTATAAATCAAACACGGTTTATGCTAGCTGCTTGAAACTGAAACTCACTCAACTAGTTCTCAGTGCGATCTCTATGCTTTGTTTTCTGTTGAAGTAACCCTAAGCAGAGGCCAGGGAAAGAAACTTTCATTGGAAAGCATTTGCAGTGATTCCACAGAACTTTGAGTTTCCTGGAATCTCAGCAAATATTTTTTCACCCTAACTTGTTGTTAACTCGACAGGAAAGATAAGTAGACCGGTTGCATTTGGCTGCCCTAATTTAGATCTTCTAGGTTGAATAGTTGTTTTTCAGGAATACTTTGAAATTTTAGGTTTCACTTCATTTTCCCCTATAGGGATACATGCACATGGAACTCTAAATCAAACACGGTTTTTGCTGTGTGCTTGTAACTTGACTCATTCAACTAGTTCTCAGTGCACTCTCTATGCATTGTTCCATGTTGAAGTAGCCCTAAGCAGAGGCAAGGAAAACACACTTTCTTTGGAAAGTATTCACCGAGCTTCCAAAAAACTCAGAGATTTACGGAAACCTCAGCAAATATTTTGTCACCCTATCTTGTTGATACTTGGTAGGAAAAAGGTGTATACCAGTTGCGCTTGGCTGCACAAATTTTGTTCTGCCTAGGTTTGAAGCATCCCTTTGCAGGATGACTTTGAATATTTAGGTTTTACTACATTTCCTCTAGGGATACATGCTTTTGAAAATCTAAATCAAACACGGTTTGTGCTAGCTGCTTGAAACTTGACTCACTGAATGAATTCTCATTGTGCTCTCTACGCTTTGTTACTGGTTTATGTACCCCTAAGCAGAGCAAAGAAAAATAGACTTTCATTTGAACGTGTTTGTAGAGCATCCACAGAACTCAAGAGTTTACTGGACTCTCAGCAAATGTTTTTTCACCCGATCTTGTTGAAACTTGGCAGCAAAAATGAGTATATGGGTTGCACTTGGCAGCCCAAATTTCGTAATCTTATGTTGAAGAGTTCCTTTGCAGGAACACTTTGAATTTTTAGGTTTAACTTCTTTTTTCCCTATGTGAATACATGCATTTGGCATGCTAAATCAAACACAGTTTGTGATACCTGTTTGAAACTTGGCTCACTCAATTAGTTCTCAGTGCACTCTCTATGCATTGTCCCCCGCTGAAGTATCCCCAAGCAGAGGCAAGGAAAATACGCTTTCTTATGTAAGTGTTTGCAGAGCTTCCACAAAACTCCCAAATTTACTGGAATTTCAGCGAATATTTTTTCACTTGATCTTGTGGATCCTAGGTAAGAAAGATGAGTATACAGTTGCATTTGCCTGCCAAAATTTCGTTCTTCTAAGTTGAAGCATGTGCTTTCAGGAAGACATTGCATTTGGGGGGGTTTCTCTTCATTTTAACCTATAGGAATACATGCATTTGGAACTCGAAATCAAACACTGTTTGTGCTAGCTGCTTGAAGCTTGACTCACTCAATTAGTTCCTGGTGTACTCTCTGTGCTTTGTTCCCTGTTGAAGTGGTCCTAAGTGGAGGCGAGGAACATACGCTTTCCTTAGAAAGCATTTACAGAGCTTCAACAGAGCTCCAAGTGAACTGGAATCTCTGCAAATATTTACTCACCTGATCTTGATGACCCTTGTCAGGAAAGATGAGTATACCAGTTGCACTTAGCTACCCAAATGTCGTTCTTCTAGGTTGAAAAGTTCGTTTGCAGGAACACTTTGAATTTTTAGGTTTCACTTCACTTTTCCTTATAGGGACGTATGCATTTGGACTTATAAATCAAACACGGTTTATGCTAGCTGCTTGAAACTGAAACTCACTCAACTAGTTCTCAGTGCGATCTCTATGCTTTGTTTTCTGTTGAAGTAACCCTAAGCAGAGGCCAGGGAAAGAAACTTTCATTGGAAAGCATTTGCAGTGATTCCACAGAACTTTGAGTTTCCTGGAATCTCAGCAAATATTTTTTCACCCTAACTTGTTGTTAACTCGACAGGAAAGATAAGTAGACCGGTTGCATTTGGCTGCCCGAATTTAGATCTTCTAGGTTGAATAGTTGGTTTGCAGGAATACTTTGAAATTTTAGGTTTCACTTCATTTTCCCCTATAGGGATACATGCACATGGAACTCTAAATCAAACACGGTTTTTGCTGTGTGCTTGTAACTTGACTCATTCAACTAGTTCTCAGTGCACTCTCTATGCATTGTTCCCTGTTGAAGTAGCCCTAAGCAGAGGCAAGGAAAACACACTTTCTTTGGAAAGTATTCACCGAGCTTCCAAAAAACTCAGAGATTACGGAAACCTCAGCAAATATTTTGTCACCCTATCTTGTTGATACTTGGTAGGAAAAAGGTGTATACCAGTTGCGCTTGGCTGCACAAATTTTGTTCTGCTAGGTTGAAGCATCCCTTTGCAGGATGACTTTGAATATTTAGGTTTTACTACATTTTCCCCTCTAGGGATACATGCTTTTGAAAATCTAAATCAAACACGGTTTGTGCTAGCTGCTTGAAACTTGACTCACTGAATGAATTCTCATTGTGCTCTCTACACTTTGTTACTGGTTTATGTACCCCTAAGCAGAGCAAAGAAAAATAGACTTTCATTTGAACGTGTTTGTAGAGCATCCACAGAACTCAAGAGTTTACTGGACTCTCAGCAAATGTTTTTTCACCCGATCTTGTTGAAACTTGGCAGCAAAAATGAGTATATGGGTTGCACTTGGCAGCCCAAATTTCGGAATCTTATGTTGAAGAGTTCCTTTGCAGGAACACTTTGAATTTTTAGGTTTAACTTCTTTTTTCCCTATGTGAATACATGCATTTGGCATGCTAAATCAAACACAGTTTGTGATACCTGTTTGAAACTTGGCTCACTCAATTAGTTCTCAGTGCACTCTCTATGCATTGTCCCCCGCTGAAGTATCCCCAAGCAGAGGCAAGGAAAATACGCTTTCTTATGTAAGTGTTTGCAGAGCTTCCACAAAACTCCCAAGTTTACTGGAATTTCAGCGAATATTTTTTCACTTGATCTTGTTGATCCTAGGTAAGAAAGATGAGTATACCAGTTGCATTTGCCTGCCAAAATTTCGTTCTTCTAAGTTGAAGCATGTGCTTTCAGGAAGACATTGCATTTGGGGGGGGTTTCTCTTCATTTTAACCTATAGGAATACATGCATTTGGAACTCTAAATCAAACACTGTTTGTGCTAGCTGCTTGAAGCTTGACTCACTCAATGAGTTCCTGGTGTACTCTCTGTGCTTTGTTCCCTGTTGAAGTGGTCCTAAGTGGAGGCGAGGAACATATGCTTTCCTTAGAAAGCATTTACAGAGCTTCAACAGAGCTCCAAGTGAACTGGAATCTCTGCAAATATTTACTCACCTGATCTTGATGACCCTTGTCAGGAAAGATGAGTATACCAGTTGCACTTAGCTACCCAAATGTCGTTCTTCTAGGTTGAAAAGTTCGTTTGCAGGAACACTTTGAATTTTTAGGTTTCACTTCACTTTTCCTTATAGGGACGTATGCATTTGGACTTATAAATCAAACACGGTTTATGCTAGCTGCTTGAAACTGAAACTCACTCAATTAGTTCTCAGTGCGATCTCTATGCTTTGTTTTCTGTTGAAGTAACCCTAAGCAGAGGCCAGGGAAAGAAACTTTCATTGGAAAGCATTTGCAGTGATTCCACAGAACTTTGAGTTTCCTGGAATCTCAGCAAATATTTTTTCACCCTAACTTGTTGTTAACTCGACAGGAAAGATAAGTAGACCGGTTGCATTTGGCTGCCCGAATTTAGATCTTCTAGGTTGAATAGTTGGTTTGCAGGAATACTTTGAAATTTTAGGTTTCACTTCATTTTCCCCTATAGGGATACATGCGCATGGAACTCTAAATCAAACACGGTTTTTGCTCTGTGTTTGTAACTTGACTCATTCAACTAGTTCTCAGTGCACTCTCTATGCATTGTTCCCTGTTGAAGTAGCCCTAAGCAGAGGCAAGGAAAACACACTTTCTTTGGAAAGTATTCACCGAGCTTCCAAAAAACTCAGAGATTACGGAAACCTCAGCAAATATTTTGTCACCCTATCTTGTTGATACTTGGTAGGAAAAAGGTGTATACCAGTTGCGCTTGGCTGCACAAATTTTGTTCTGCTAGGTTGAAGCATCCCTTTGCAGGATGACTTTGAATATTTAGGTTTTACTACATTTTCCCCTCTAGGGATACATGCTTTTGAAAATCTAAATCAAACACGGTTTGTGCTAGCTGCTTGAAACTTGACTCACTGAATGAATTCTCATTGTGCTCTCTACACTTTGTTACTGGTTTATGTACCCCTAAGCAGAGCAAAGAAAAATAGACTTTCATTTGAACGTGTTTGTAGAGCATCCACAGAACTCAAGAGTTTACTGGACTCTCAGCAAATGTTTTTTCACCCGATCTTGTTGAAACTTGGCAGCAAAAATGAGTATATGGGTTGCACTTGGCAGCCCAAATTTCGTAATCTTATGTTGAAGAGTTCCTTTGCAGGAACACTTTGAATTTTTAGGTTTAACTTCTTTTTTCCCTATGTGAATACATGCATTTGGCATGCTAAATCAAACACAGTTTGTGATACCTGTTTGAAACTTGGCTCACTCAATTAGTTCTCAGTGCACTCTCTATGCATTGTCCCCCGCTGAAGTATCCCCAAGCAGAGGCAAGGAAAATACGCTTTCTTATGTAAGTGTTTGCAGAGCTTCCACAAAACTCCCAAGTTTACTGGAATTTCAGCGAATATTTTTTCACTTGATCTTGTGGATCCTAGGTAAGAAAGATGAGTATACCAGTTGCATTTGCCTGCCAAAATTTCGTTCTTCTAAGTTGAAGCATGTGCTTTCAGGAAGACATTGCATTTGGGGGGGGTTTCTCTTCATTTTAACCTATAGGAATACATGCATTTGGAACTCTAAATCAAACACTGTTTGTGCTAGCTGCTTGAAGCTTGACTCACTCAATGAGTTCCTGGTGTACTCTCTGTGCTTTGTTCCCTGTTGAAGTGGTCCTAAGTGGAGGCGAGGAACATATGCTTTCCTTAGAAAGCATTTACAGAGCTTCAACAGAGCTCCAAGTGAACTGGAATCTCTGCAAATATTTACTCACCTGATCTTGATGACCCTTGTCAGGAAAGATGAGTATACCAGTTGCACTTAGCTACCCAAATGTCGTTCTTCTAGGTTGAAAAGTTCGTTTGCAGGAACACTTTGAATTTTTAGGTTTCACTTCACTTTTCCTTATAGGGACGTATGCATTTGGACTTATAAATCAAACACGGTTTATGCTAGCTGCTTGAAACTGAAACTCACTCAATTAGTTCTCAGTGCGATCTCTATGCTTTGTTTTCTGTTGAAGTAACCCTAAGCAGAGGCCAGGGAAAGAAACTTTCATTGGAAAGCATTTGCAGTGATTCCACAGAACTTTGAGTTTCCTGGAATCTCAGCAAATATTTTTTCACCCTAACTTGTTGTTAACTCGACAGGAAAGATAAGTAGACCGGTTGCATTTGGCTGCCCGAATTTAGATCTTCTAGGTTGAATAGTTGGTTTGCAGGAATACTTTGAAATTTTAGGTTTCACTTCATTTTCCCCTATAGGGATACATGCGCATGGAACTCTAAATCAAACACGGTTTTTGCTCTGTGTTTGTAACTTGACTCATTCAACTAGTTCTCAGTGCACTCTCTATGCATTGTTCCCTGTTGAAGTAGCCCTAAGCAGAGGCAAGGAAAACACACTTTCTTTGGAAAGTATTCACCGAGCTTCCAAAAAACTCAGAGATTACGGAAACCTCAGCAAATATTTTGTCACCCTATCTTGTTGATACTTGGTAGGAAAAAGGTGTATACCAGTTGCGCTTGGCTGCACAAATTTTGTTCTGCTAGGTTGAAGCATCCCTTTGCAGGATGACTTTGAATATTTAGGTTTTACTACATTTTCCCCTCTAGGGATACATGCTTTTGAAAATCTAAATCAAACACGGTTTGTGCTAGCTGCTTGAAACTTGACTCACTGAATGAATTCTCATTGTGCTCTCTACGCTTCGTTACCGGTTTATGTACCCCTAAGCAGAGCAAAGAAAAATAGACTTTCATTTGAACGTGTTTGTAGAGCATCCACAGAACTCAAGAGTTTACTGGACTCTCAGCAAATGTTTTTTCAATCGATCTTGTTGAAACTTGGCAGCAAAAATGAGTATATGGGTTGCACTTGGCAGCCCAAATTTCGTAATCTTATGTTGAAGAGTTCCTTTGCAGGAACACTTTGAATTTTTAGGTTTAACTTCTTTTTTCCCTATGTGAATACATGCATTTGGAATGCTAAATCAAACACAGTTTGTGATACCTGTTTGAAACTTGGCTCACTCAATTAGTTCTCAGTGCACTCTCTATGCATTGTCCCCCGCTGAAGTATCCCCAAGCAGAGGCAAGGAAAATACGCTTTCTTATGTAAGTGTTTGCAGAGCTTCCACAAAACTCCCAAGTTTACTGGAATTTCAGCGAATATTTTTTCACTTGATCTTGTTGATCCTAGGTAAGAAAGATGAGTATACCAGTTGCATTTGCCTGCCAAAATTTCGTTCTTCTAAGTTGAAGCATGTGCTTTCAGGAAGACATTGCATTTGGGGGGGGGGTTTCTCTTCATTTTAACCTATAGGAATACATGCATTTGGAACTCTAAGTCAAACACTGTTTGTGCTAGCTGCTTGAAGCTTGACTCACTCAATTAGTTCCTGGTGTACTCTCTGTGCTTTGTTCCCTGTTGAAGTGGTCCTAAGTGGAGGCGAGGAACATACGCTTTCCTTAGAAAGCATTTACAGAGCTTCAACAGAGCTCCAAGTGAACTGGAATCTCTGCAAATATTTACTCACCTGATCTTGATGACCCTTGTCAGGAAAGATGAGTATACCAGTTGCACTTAGCTACAAAAATGTCGTTCTTCTAGGTTGAAAAGTTCGTTTGCAGGAACACTTTGAATTTTTAGGTTTCACTTCACTTTTCCTTATAGGGACGTATGCATTTGGACTTATAAATCAAACACGGTTTATGCTAGCTGCTTGAAACTGAAACGCACTCAACTAGTTCTCAGTGCGATCTCTATGCTTTGTTTTCTGTTGAAGTAACCCTAAGCAGAGGCCAGGGAAAGAAACTTTCATTGGAAAGCATTTGCAGTGATTCCACAGAACTTTGAGTTTCCTGGAATCTCAGCAAATATTTTTTCACCCTAACTTGTTGTTAACTCGATAGGAAACATAAGTAGACCGGTTGCATTTGGCTGCCCAAATTTAGATCTTCTAGGTTGAATAGTTGGTTTGCAGGAATACTTTGAAATTTTAGGTTTCACTTCATTTTCCCCTATAGGGATACATGCACATGGAACTCTAAATCAAACACGGTTTTTGCTGTGTGCTTGTAACTTGACTCATTCAACTAGTTCTCAGTGCACTCTCTATGCATTGTTCCCTGTTGAAGTAGCCCTAAGCAGAGGCAAGGAAAACACACTTTCTTTGGAAAGTATTCACCGAGCTTCCAAAAAACTCAGAGATTACGGAAACCTCAGCAAATATTTTGTCACCCTATCTTGTTGATACTTGGTAGGAAAAAGGTGTATACCAGTTGCACTTGGCTGCACAAATTTTGTTCTGCTAGGTTGAAGCATCCCTTTGCAGGATGATTTTGAATATTTAGGTTTTACTACATTTTCCCCTCTAGGGATACATGCTTTTGAAAATCTAAATCAAACACGGTTTGTGCTAGCTGCTTGAAACTTGACTCACTGAATGAATTCTCCTTGTGCTTTCTACACTTTTTTACCGGTTTATGTACCCCTAAGCAGAGCAAAGAAAAATAGACTTTCATTTGAACGTGTTTGTAGAGCATCCACAGAACTCAAGAGTTTACTGGACTCTCAGCAAATGTTTTTTCACCCGATCTTGTTGAAACTTGGCAGCAAAAATGAGTATATGGGTTGCACTTGGCAGCCCAAATTTCGTAATCTTATGTTGAAGAGTTCCTTTGCAGGAACACTTTGAATTTTTAGGTTTAACTTCTTTTTTCCCTATGTGAATACATGCATTTGGAATGCTAAATCAAACACAGTTTGTGATACCTGTTTGAAACTTGGCTCACTCAATTAGTTCTCAGTGCACTCTCTATGCATTGTCCCCCGCTGAAGTATCCCCAAGCAGAGGCAAGGAAAATACGCTTTCTTATGTAAGTGTTTGCAGAGCTTCCACAAAACTCCCAAGTTTACTGGAAATTCAGCGAATATTTTTTCACTTGATCTTGTGGATCCTAGGTAAGAAAGATGAGTATAACAGTGGCATTTGCCTGCCAAAATTTCGTTCTTCTAAGTTGAAGCATGTGCTTTCAGGAAGACATTGCATTTAGGGGGGGTTTCTCTTCATTTTAACCTATAGGAATACATGCATTTGGAACTCTAAATCAAACACTGTTTGTGCTAGCTGCTTGAAGCTTGACTCACTCAATTAGTTCCTGGTGTACTCTCTGTGCTTTGTTCCCTGTTGAAGTGGTCCTAAGTGGAGGCGAGGAACATACGCTTTCCTTAGAAAGCATTTACAGAGCTTCAACAGAGCTCCAAGTGAACTGGAATCTCTGCAAATATTTACTCACCTGATCTTGATGACCCTTGTCAGGAAAGATGAGTATACCAGTTGCACTTAGCTACCCAAATGTCGTTCTTCTAGGTTGAAAAGTTCGTTTGCAGGAACACTTTGAATTTTTAGGTTTCACTTCACTTTTCCTTATAGGGACGTATGCATTTGGACTTATAAATCAAACACGGTTTATGCTAGCTGCTTGAAACTGAAACTCACTCAACTAGTTCTCAGTGCGATCTCTATGCTTTGTTTTCTGTTGAAGTAACCCTAAGCAGAGGCCAGGGAAAGAAACTTTAATTGGAAAGCATTTGCAGTGATTCCACAGAACTTTGAGTTTCCTGGAATCTCAGCAAATATTTTTTCACCCTAACTTGTTGTTAACTCGACAGGAAAGATAAGTAGACCGGTTGCATTTGGCTGCCCAAATTTAGATCTTCTAGGTTGAATAGTTGGTTTGCAGGAATACTTTGAAATTTTAGGTTTCACTTCATTTTCCCCTATAGGGATACATGCGCATGGAACTCTAAATCAAACACGGTTTTTGCTCTGTGTTTGTAACTTGACTCATTCAACTAGTTCTCAGTGCACTCTCTATGCATTGTTCCCTGTTGAAGTAGCCCTAAGCAGAGGCAAGGAAAACACACTTTCTTTGGAAAGTATTCACCGAGCTTCCAAAAAACTCAGAGATTACGGAAACCTCAGCAAATATTTTGTCACCCTATCTTGTTGATACTTGGTAGGAAAAAGGTGTATACCAGTTGCGCTTGGCTGCACAAATTTTGTTCTGCTAGGTTGAAGCATCCCTTTGCAGGATGACTTTGAATATTTAGGTTTTACTACATTTTCCCCTCTAGGGATACATGCTTTTGAAAATCTAAATCAAACACGGTTTGTGCTAGCTGCTTGAAACTTGACTCACTGAATGAATTCTCATTGTGCTCTCTACGCTTCGTTACCGGTTTATGTACCCCTAAGCAGAGCAAAGAAAAATAGACTTTCATTTGAACGTGTTTGTAGAGCATCCACAGAACTCAAGAGTTTACTGGACTCTCAGCAAATGTTTTTTCACCCGATCTTGTTGAAACTTGGCAGCAAAAATGAGTATATGGGTTGCACTTGGCAGCCCAAATTTCGGAATCTTATGTTGAAGAGTTCCTTTGCAGGAACACTTTGAATTTTTAGGTTTAACTTCTTTTTTCCCTATGTGAATACATGCATTTGGCATGCTAAATCAAACACAGTTTGTGATACCTGTTTGAAACTTGGCTCACTCAATTAGTTCTCAGTGCACTCTCTATGCATTGTCCCCCTCTGAAGTATCCCCAAGCAGAGGCAAGGAAAATACGCTTTCTTATGTAAGTGTTTGCAGAGCTTCCACAAAACTCCCAAGTTTACTGGAATTTCAGCGAATATTTTTTCACTTGATCTTGTTGATCCTAGGTAAGAAAGATGAGTATACCAGTTGCATTTGCCTGCCAAAATTTCGTTCTTCTAAGTTGAAGCATGTGCTTTCAGGAAGACATTGCATTTGGGGGGGGTTTCTCTTCATTTTAACCTATAGGAATACATGCATTTGGAACTCTAAATCAAACACTGTTTGTGCTAGCTGCTTGAAGCTTGACTCACTCAATTAGTTCCTGGTGTACTCTCTGTGCTTTGTTCCCTGTTGAAGTGGTCCTAAGTGGAGGCGAGGAACATACGCTTTCCTTAGAAAGCATTTACAGAGCTTCAACAGAGCTCCAAGTGAACTGGAATCTCTGCAAATATTTACTCACCTGATCTTGATGACCCTTGTCAGGAAAGATGAGTATACCAGTTGCACTTAGCTACCCAAATGTCGTTCTTCTAGGTTGAAAAGTTCGTTTGCAGGAACACTTTGAATTTTTAGGTTTCACTTCACTTTTCCTTATAGGGACGTATGCATTTGGACTTATAAATCAAACACGGTTTATGCTAGCTGCTTGAAACTGAAACGCACTCAACTAGTTCTCAGTGCGATCTCTATGCTTTGTTTTCTGTTGAAGTAACCCTAAGCAGAGGCCAGGGAAAGAAACTTTCATTGGAAAGCATTTGGAGTGATTGCACAGAACTTTGAGTTTCCTGGAATCTCAGCAAATATTTTTTCACCCTAACTTGTTGTTAACTCAACAGGAAAGATAAGTAGACCGGTTGCATTTGGCTGCCCAAATTTAGATCTTCTAGGTTGAATAGTTGGTTTGCAGGAATACTTTGAAATTTTAGGTTTCACTTCATTTTCCCCTATAGGGATACATGCGCATGGAACTCTAAATCAAACATGGTTTTTGCTGTGTGCTTGTAACTTGACTCATTCAACTAGTTCTCAGTGCACTCTCTATGCATTGTTCCCTGTTGAAGTAGCCCTAAGCAGAGGCAAGGAAAACACACTTTCTTTGGAAAGTATTCACCGAGCTTCCAAAAAACTCAGAGATTACGGAAACCTCAGCAAATATTTTGTCACCCTATCTTGTTGATACTTGGTAGGAAAAAGGTGTATACCAGTTGCGCTTGGATGCACAAATTTTGTTCTGCTAGGTTGAAGCATCCCTTTGCAGGATGACTTTGAATATTTAGGTTTTACTACATTTTCCCCTCTAGGGATACATGCTTTTGAAAATCTAAATCAAACACGGTTTGTGCTAGCTGCTTCAAACTTGACTCACTGAATGAGTTCTCATTGTGCTCTCTACGCTTCGTTACCGGTTTATGTACCCCTAAGCAGAGCAAAGAAAAATAGACTTTCATTTGAACGTGTTTGTAGAGCATCCACAGAACTCAAGAGTTTACTGGACTCTCAGCAAATGTTTTTTCAATCGATCTTGTTGAAACTTGGCAGCAAAAATGAGTATATGGGTTGCACTTGGCAGCCCAAATTTCGTAATCTTATGTTGAAGAGTTCCTTTGCAGGAACACTTTGAATTTTTAGGTTTAACTTCTTTTTTCCCTATGTGAATACATGCATTTGGAATGCTAAATCAAACACAGTTTGTGATACCTTTTTGAAACTTGGCTCACTCAATTAGTTCTCAGTGCACTCTCTATGCATTGTCCCCCGCTGAAGTATCCCCAAGCAGAGGCAAGGAAAATACGCTTTCTTATGTAAGTGTTTGCAGAGCTTCCACAAAACTGCCAAGTTTACTGGAATTTCAGCGAATATTTCTTCACTTGATCTTGTTGATCCTAGGTAAGAAAGATGAGTATACCAGTTGCATTTGCCTGCCAAAATTTCGTTCTTCTAAGTTGAAGCATGTGCTTTCAGGAAGACATTGCATTTAGGGGGGGTTTCTCTTCATTTTAACCTATAGGAATACATGCATTTGGAACTCTAAATCAAACACAGTTTGTGCTAGCTGCTTGAAGCTTGACTCACTCAATTAGTTCCTGGTGTACTCTCTGTGCTTTGTTCCCTGTTGAAGTGGTCCTAAGTGGAGGCGAGGAACATAAGCTTTCCTTAGAAAGCATTTACAGAGCTTCAACAGAGCTCCAAGTGAACTGGAATCTCTGCAAATATTTACTCACCTGATCTTGATGACCCTTGTCAGGAAAGATGAGTATACCAGTTGCACTTAGCTACCCAAATGTCGTTCTTCTAGGTTGAAAAGTTCGTTTGCAGGAACACTTTGAATTTTTAGGTTTCACTTCACTTTTCCTTATAGGGACGTATGCATTTGGACTTATAAATCAAACACGGTTTATGCTAGCTGCTTGAAACTGAAACTCACTCAACTAGTTCTCAGTGCGATCTCTATGCTTTGTTTTCTGTTGAAGTAACCCTAAGCAGAGGCCAGGGAAAGAAACTTTCATTGGAAAGCATTTGCAGTGATTGCACAGAACTTTGAGTTTCCTGGAATCTCAGCAAATATTTTTTCACCCTAACTTGTTGTTAACTCGACAGGAAAGATAAGTAGACCGGTTGCATTTGGCTGCCCGAATTTAGATCTTCTAGGTTGAATAGTTGGTTTGCAGGAATACTTTGAAATTTTAGGTTTCACTTCATTTTCCCCTATAGGGATACATGCGCATGGAACTCTAAATCAAACTCGGTTTTTGCTGTGTGCTTGTAACTTGACTCATTCAACTAGTTCTCAGTGCACTCTCTATGCATTGTTCCCTGTTGAAGTAGCCCTAAGCAGAGGCAAGGAAAACACACTTTCTTTGGAAAGTATTCACCGAGCTTCCAAAAAACTCAGAGATTACGGAAACCTCAGCAAATATTTTGTCACCCTATCTTGTTGATACTTTTTAGGACAAAGGTGTATACCAGTTGCGCTTGGCTGCACAAATTTTGTTCTGCTAGGTTGAAGCATTCCTTTGCAGGATGACTTTGAATATTTAGGTTTTACTACATTTTCCCCTCTTGGGATACATGCTTTTGAAAATCTAAATCAAACACGGTTTGTGCTAGCTGCTTGAAACTTGACTCACTGAATGAATTCTCATTGTGCTCTCTATGCTTCGTTACCGGTTTATGTACCCCTAAGCAGAGCAAAGAAAAATAGACTTTCATTTGAACGTGTTTGTAGAGCATCCACAGAACTCAAGAGTTTACTGGACTCTCAGCAAATGTTTTTTCACCTGATCTTGTTGAAACTTGGCAGCAAAAATGAGTATATGGGTTGCACTTGGCAGCCCAAATTTCGTAATCTTATGTTGAAGAGTTCCTTTGCAGGAACACTTTGAATTTTTAGGTTTAACTTCTTTTTTCCCTATGTGAATACATGCATTTGGAATGCTAAATCAAACACAGTTTGTGATACCTGTTTGAAACTTGGCTCACTCAATTAGTTCTCAGTGCACTCTCTATGCATTGTCCCCCGCTGAAGTATCCCCAAGCAGAGGCAAGGAAAATACGCTTTCTTATGTAAGTGTTTGCAGAGCTTCCACAAAACTCCCAAGTTTACTGGAATTTCAGCGAATATTTTTTCACTTGATCTTGTTGATCCTAGGTAAGAAAGATGAGTATACCAGTTGCATTTGCCTGCCAAAATTTCGTTCTTCTAAGTTGAAGCATGTGCTTTCAGGAAGACATTGTATTTGGGGGGGGTTTCTCTTCATTTTAACCTATAGGAATACATGCATTTGGAACTCTAAATCAAACACTGTTTGTGCTAGCTGCTTGAAGCTTGACTCACTCAATTAGTTCCTGGTGTACTCTCTGTGCTTTGTTCCCTGTTGAAGTGGTCCTAAGTGGAGGCGAGGAACATACGCTTTCCTTAGAAAGCATTTACAGAGCTTCAACAGAGCTCCAAGTGAACTGGAATCTCTGCAAATATTTACTCACCTGATCTTGATGACCCTTGTCAGGAAAGATGAGTATACCAGTTGCACTTAGCTACCCAAATGTCGTTCTTCTAGGGTGAAAAGTTCGTTTGCAGGAACACTTTGAATTTTTAGGTTTCACTTCACTTTTCCTTATAGGGACGTATGCATTTGGACTTATAAATCAAACACGGTTTATGCTAGCTGCTTGAAACTGAAACGCACTCAACTAGTTCTCAGTGCGATCTCTATGCTTTGTTTTCTGTTGAAGTAACCCTAAGCAGAGGCCAGGGAAAGAAACTTTCATTGGAAAGCATTTGCAGTGATTCCACAGAACTTTGAGTTTCCTGGAATCTCAGCAAATATTTTTTCACCCTAACTTGTTGTTAACTCGACAGGAAAGATAAGTAGACCGGTTGCATTTGGCTGCCCAAATTTAGATCTTCTAGGTTGAATAGTTGGTTTGCAGGAATACTTTGAAATTTTAGGTTTCACTTCATTTTCCCCTATAGGGATACATGCATATGGAACTCTAAATCAAACACGGTTTTTGCTGTGTGCTTGTAACTTGACTCATTCAACTAGTTCTCAGTGCCCTCTCTATGCATTGTTCCCTGTTGAAGTAGCCCTAAGCAGAGGCAAGGAAAACACACTTTCTTTGGAAAGTATTCACCGAGCTTCCAAAAAACTCAGAGATTACGGAAACCTCAGCAAATATTTTGTCACCCTATCTTGTTGATACTTGGTAGGAAAAAGGTGTATACCAGTTGCGCTTGGCTGCACAAATTTTGTTCTGCTAGGTTGAAGCATTCCTTTGCAGGATGACTTTGAATATTTAGGTTTTACTACATTTTCCCCTATAGGGATACATGCTTTTGAAAATCTAAATCAAACACGGTTTGTGCTAGCTGCTGGAAACTTGACTCACTGAATGATTTCTCATTGTGCTCTCTACACTTCGTTACCGGTTTATGTACCCCTAAGCAGAGCAAAGAAAAATAGACTTTCATTTGAACGTGTTTGTAGAGCATCCACAGAACTCAAGAGTTTACTGGACTCTCAGCCAATGTTTTTTCACCCGATCTTGTTGAAACTTGGCAGCAAAAATGAGTATATGGGTTGCACTTGGCAGCCCAAATTTCGTAATCTTATGTTGAAGAGTTCCTTTGCAGGAACACTTTGAATTTTTAGGTTTAACTTCTTTTTTCCCTATGTGAATACATGCATTTGGAATGCTAAATCAAACACAGTTTGTGATACCTATTTGAAACTTGGCTCACTCAATTAGTTCTCAGTGCACTCTCTATGCATTGTCCCCCGCTGAAGTATCCCCAAGCAGAGGCAAGGAAAATACGCTTTCTTATGTAAGTGTTTGCAGAGCTTCCACAAAACTCCCAAGTTTACTGGAATTTCAGCGAATATTTTTTCACTTGATCTTGTTGATCCTAGGTAAGAAAGATGAGTATACCAGTTGCATTTGCCTGCCAAAATTTCGTTCTTCTAAGTTGAAGCATGTGCTTTCAGGAAGACATTGCATTTGGGGTGGGTTTCTCTTCATTTTAACCTATAGGAATACATGCATTTTGAACTCTAAATCAAACACTGTTTGTGCTAGCTGCTTGAAGCTTGACTCACTCAATTAGTTCCTGGTGTACTCTCTGTGCTTTGTTCCCTGTTGAAGTGGTCCTAAGTGGAGGCGAGGAACATACGCTATCCTTAGAAAGCATTGACAGAGCTTCAACAGAGCTCCAAGTGAACTGGAATCTCTGCAAATATTTACTCACCTGATCTTGATGACCCTTGTCAGGAAAGATGAGTATACCAGTTGCACTTAGCTACCCAAATGTCGTTCTTCTAGGTTGAAAAGTTCGTTTGCAGGAACACTTTGAATTTTTAGGTTTCACTTCACTTTTCCTTATATGGACGTATGCATTTGGACTTATAAATCAAACACGGTTTATGCTAGCTGCTTGAAACTGAAACACACTCAACTAGTTCTCAGTGCGATCTCTATGCTTTGTTTTCTGTTGAAGTAACCCTAAGCAGAGGCCAGGGAAAGAAACTTTCATTGGAAAGCATTTGCAGTGATTGCACAGAACTTTGAGTTTCCTGGAATCTCAGCAAATATTTTTTCACACTAACTTGTTGTTAACTCGACAGGAAAGATAAGTAGACCGGTTGCATATGGCTGCCCAAATTTACATCTTCTAGGTTGAATAGTTGGTTTGCAGGAATACTTTGAAATTTTAGGTTTCACTTCATTTTCCCCTATAGGGATACATGCATATGGAACTCTAAATCAAACACGGTTTTTGCTGTGTGCTTGTAACTTGACTCATTCAACTAGTTCTCAGTGCACTCTCTATGCATTGTTCCCTGTTGAAGTAGCCCTAAGCAGAGGCAAGGAAAACACACTTTCTTTGGAAAGTATTCACCGAGCTTCCAAAAAACTCAGAGATTACGGAAACCTCAGCAAATATTTTGTCACCCTATCTTGTTGATACTTGGAAGGAAAAAGGTGTATACCAGTTGCGCTTGGCTGCACAAATTTTGATCTGCTAGGTTGAAGCATTCCTTTGCAGGACGACTTTGAATATTTAGGTTTTACTACATTTTCCCCTCTAGGGATACATGCTTTTGAAAATCTAAATCAAACACGGTTTGTGCTAGCTGCTTGAAACTTGACTCACTGAATGAATTCTCATTGTGCTCTCTACGCTTCGTTACCGGTTTATGTACCCCTAAGCAGAGCAAAGAAAAATAGACTTTCATTTGAACGTGTTTGTAGAGCATCCACAGAACTCAAGAGTTTACTGGACTCTCAGCAAATGTTTTTTCACCCGGTCTTGTTGAAACTTGGCAGCAAAAATGAGTATATGGGTTGCACTTGGCAGCCCAAATTTCGTAATCTTATGTTGAAGAGTTCCTTTGCAGGAACACTTTGAATTTTTAGGTTTAACTTCTTTTTTCCCTAGGTGAATACATGCATTTGGAATGCTAAATCAAACACAGTTTGTGATACCTGTTTGAAACTTGGCTCACTCAATTAGTTCTCAGTGCACTCTCTATGCATTGTCCCCCGCTGAAGTATCCCCAAGCAGAGGCAAGGAAAATACGCTTTCTTATGTAAGTGTTTGCAGAGCTTCCACAAAACTCCCAAGTTTACTGGAATTTCAGCGAATATTTTTTCACTTGATCTTGTTGATCCTAGGTAAGAAAGATGAGTATACCAGTTGCATTTGCCTGCCAAAATTTCGTTCTTCTAAATTGAAGCATGTGCTTTCAGGAAGACATTGCATTTGGGGGGGGGGTTTCTCTTCATTTTAACCTATAGGAATACATGCATTTGGAACTCTAAATCAAACACTGTTTGTGCCAGCTGCTTGAAGCTTGACTCACTCAATTAGTTCCTGGTGTACTCTCTGTGCTTTGTTCCCTGTTGAAGTGGTCCTAAGTGGAGGCGAGGAACATACGCTTTCCTTAGAAAGCATTTACAGAGCTTCAACAGAGCTCCAAGTGAACTGGAATCTCTGCAAATATTTACTCACCTGATCTTGATGACCCTTGTCAGGAAAGATGAGTATACCAGTTGCACTTAGCTACCCAAATGTCGTTCTTCTAGGGTGAAAAGTTCGTTTGCAGGAACACTTTGAATTTTTAGGTTTCACTTCACTTTTCCTTATAGGGACGTATGCATTTGGACTTATAAATCAAACACGGTTTATGCTAGCTGCTTGAAACTGAAACGCACTCAACTAGTTCTCAGTGCGATCTCTATGCTTTGTTTTCTGTTGAAGTAACCCTAAGCAGAGGCCAGGGAAAGAAACTTTCATTGGAAAGCATTTGCAGTGATTGCACAGAACTTTGAGTTTCCTGGAATCTCAGCAAATATTTTTTCACCCTAACTTGTTGTTAACTCGACAGGAAAGATAAGTATACCGGTTGCATTTGGCTGCCCAAATTTAGATCTTCTAGGTTGAATAGTTGGTTTGCAGGAATACTTTGAAATTTTAGGTTTCACTTCATTTTCCCCTATAGGGATACATGCATATGGAACTCTAAATCAAACACGGTTTTTGCTGTGTGTTTGTAACTTGACACATTCAACTAGTTCTCAGTGCACTCTCTATGCATTGTTCCCTGTTGAAGTAGCCCTAAGCAGAGGCAAGGAAAACACACTTTCTTTGGAAAGTATTCACCGAGCTTCCAAAAAACTCAGAGATTACGGAAACCTCAGCAAATATTTTGTCACCCTATCTTGTTGATACTTGGTAGAAAAAAGGTGTATACCAGTTGCGCTTGGCTGCACAAATTTTGTTCTGCTAGGTTGAAGCATTCCTTTGCAGGATGACTTTGAATATTTAGGTTTTACTACATTTTCCCCTCTAGGGATACATGCTTTTGAAAATCTAAATCAAACACGGTTTGTGCTAGCTGCTTGAAACTTGACTCACTGAATGAATTCTCATTGTGCTCTCTATGCTTCATTACCAGTTTATGTACCCCTAAGCAGAGCAAAGAAAAATGGACTTTCATTTGAACGTGTTTGTAGAGCATCCACAGAACTCAAGAGTTTACTGGACTCTCAGCAAATGTTTTTTCACCCGATCTTGTTGAAACTTGGCAGCAAAAATGAGTATATGGGTTGCACTTGGCAGCCCAAATTTCGTAATCTTATGTTGAAGAGTTCCTTTGCAGGAACACTTTGAATTTTTAGGTTTAACTTCTTTTTTCCCTATGTGAATACATGCATTTGGAATGCTAAATCAAACACAGTTTGTGATACCTGTTTGAAACTTGGCTCACTCAATTAGTTCTCAGTGCACTCTCTAGGCATTGTCCCCCGCTGAAGTATCCCCAAGCAGAGGCAAGGAAAATACGCTTTCTTATGTAAGTGTTTGCAGAGCTTCCACAAAACTCCCAAGTTTACTGGAATTTCAGCGAATATTTTTTCACTTGATCTTCTTGATCCTAGGTAAGAAAGATGAGTATACCAGTTGCATTTGCCTGCCAAAATTTCGTTCTTCTAAGCTGAAGCATGTGCTTTCAGGAAGACATTGCATTTGGTGGGGGGGTTCTCTTCATTTTAACCTATAGGAATACATGCATTTGGAACTCTAAATCAAACACTGTTTGTGCTAGCTGCTTGAAGCTTGACTCACTCAATTAGTTCCTGGTGTACTCTCTGTGCTTTGTTCCCTGTTGAAGTGGTCCTAAGTGGAGGCGAGGAACATACGCTTTCCTTAGAAAGCATTTACAGAGCTTCAACAGAGCTCCAAGTGAACTGGAATCTCTGCAAATATTTGCTCACCTGATCTTGATGACCCTTGTCAGGAAAGATGAGTATACCAGTTGCACTTAGCTACCCAAATGTCGTTCTTCTAGGTTGAAAAGTTCGTTTGCAGGAACACTTTGAATTTTTAGGTTTCACTTCACTTTTCCTTATTGGGACGTATGCATTTGGACTTATAAATCTAACACGGTTTATGCTAGCTGCTTGAAACTGAAACTCACTCAACTAATTCTCAGTGCGATCTCTATGCTTTGTTTTCTGTTGAAGTAACCCTAAGCAGAGGCCAGGGAAAGAAACTTTCATTGGAAAGCATTTGCAGTGATTCCACAGAACTTTGAGTTTAATGGAATCTCAGCAAATATTTTTTCACCCTAACTTGTTGTTAACTCGACAGGAAAGATAAGTAGACCGGTTGCATTTGGCTGCCCAAATTTAGATCTTCTAGGTTGAATAGTTGGTTTGCAGGAATACTTTGAAATTTTAGGTTTCACTTCATTTTCCCCTATACGGATACATGCACATGGAACTCTAAATCAAACACGGTTTTTGCTGTGTGCTTGTAACTTGACTCATTCAACTAGTTCTCAGTGCACTCTCTATGCATTGTTCCCTGTTGAAGTAGCCCTAAGCAGAGGCAAGGAAAACACACTTTCTTTGGAAAGTATTCACCGAGCTTCCAAAAAACTCAGAGATTTCGGAAACCTCAGCAAATATTTTGTCACCCTATCTTGTTGATACTTGGTAGGAAAAAGGTGTATACCAGTTGCGCTTGGCTGCACAAATTTTGTTCTGCTAGGTTGAAGCATTCCTTTGCAGGATGACTTTGAATATTTAGGTTTTACTACATTTTCCCCTCTAGGGATACATGCTTTTGAAAATCTAAATCAAACACGGTTTGTGCTAGCTGATTGAAACTTGACTCACTGAATGAATTCTCACTGTGCTCTCTACGCTTTGTTACCGGTTTATGTACCCCTAAGCAGAGCAAAGAAAAATAGACTTTCATTTGAACGTGTTTGTAGAGCATCCACAGAACTCAAGAGTTTACTGGACTCTCAGCAAATGTTTTTTCACCCGATCTTGTTGAAACTTGGCAGCAAAAATGAGTATATGGGTTGCACTTGGCAGCCCAAATTTCGTAATCTTATGTTGAAGAGTTCCTTTGCAGGAACACTTTGAATTTTTAGGTTTAACTTCTTTTTTCCCTATGTGAATACATGCATTTGGAATGCTAAATCAAACACAGTTTGTGATACCTGTTTGAAACTTGGCTCACTCAATTAGTTCTCAGTGCACTCTCTATGCATTGCCCCCCGCTGAAGTATCCCCAAGCAGAGGCAAGGAAAATATGCTTTCTTATGTAAGTGTTTGCAGAGCTTCCACAAAACTCCCAAGTTTACTGGAATTTCAGCGAATATTTTTTCACTTGATCTTGTTGATCCTAGGTAAGAAAGATGAGTATACCAGTTGCATTTGCCTGCCAAAATTTCGTTCTTCTAAGTTGAAGCATGTGCTTTCAGGAAGACATTGCATTTGGGGGGGGTTCTCTTCATTTAAACCTATAGGAATACATGCATTTGGAACTCTAAATCAAACACTGTTTGTGCTAGCTGCTTGAAGCTTGACTCACTCAATTAGTTCCTGGTGTACTCTCTGTGCTTTGTTCCCTGTTGAAGTGGTCCCAAGTGGAGGCGAGGAACATACGCTTTCCTTAGAAAGCATTTACAGAGCTTCAACAGAGCTCCAAGTGAACTGGAATCTCTGCAAATATTTACTCACCTGATCTTGATGACCCTTGTCAGGAAAGATGAGTATACCAGATGCACTTAGCTACCCAAATGTCGTTCTTCTAGGTTGAAAAGTTCGTTTGCAGGAACACTTTGAATTTTTAGGTTTCACTTCACTTTTCCTTATAGGGACTTATGCATTTGGACTTGTAAATCAAACACGGTTTATGCTAGCTGCTTGAAACTGAAACTCACTCAACTAGTTCTCAGTGCGATCTCTATGCTTTGTTTTCTGTTGAAGTAACCCTAAGCAGAGGCCAGGGAAAGAAACTTTCATTGGAAAGCATTTGCAGTGATTGCACAGAACTTTGAGTTTCCTGGAATCTCAGCAAATATTTTTTCACCCTAACTTGTTGTTAACTCGACAGGAAAGATAAGTATACCGGTTGCATTTGACTGCCCAAATTTAGATCTTCTAGGTTGAATAGTTGGTTTGCAGGAATACTTTGAAATTTTAGGTTTCACTTCATTTTCCCCTATAGGGATACATGCACATGGAACTCTAAATCAAACACGGTTTTTGCTGTGTGCTTGTAACTTGACTCATTCAACTAGTTCTCAGTGCACTCTCTATGCATTGTTCCCTGTTGAAGTAGCCCTAAGCAGAGGCAAGGAAAACACACTTTCTTTGGAAAGTATTCACCGAGCTTCCAAAAAACCCAGAGATTACGGAAACCTCAGCAAATATTTTGTCACCCTATCTTGTTGATACTTGGTAGGAAAAAGGTGTATACCAGTTGCGCTTGGCTGCACAAATTTTGTTCTGCTAGGTTGAAGCATTCTTTTGCAGGATGACTTTGAATATTTAGGTTTTACTACATTTTCCCCTCTAGGGATACATGCTTTTGAAAATCTAAATCAAACACGGTTTGTGCTAGCTGCTTGAAACTTGACTCACTGAATGAATTCTCATTGTGCTCTCTACGCTTCGTTACCAGTTTATGTACCCCTACGCAGAGCAAAGAAAAATAGACTTTCATTTGAACGTGTTTGTAGAGCATCCACAGAACTCAAGAGTTTACTGGACTCTCAGCAAATGTTTTTTCACCCGATCTTGTTGAAACTTGGCAGCAAAAATGAGTATATGGGTTGCACTTGGCAGCCCAAATTTCGTAATCTTATGTTGAAGAGTTCCTTTGCAGGAACACTTTGAATTTTTAGGTTTAACTTCTTTTTTCCCTATGTGAATACATGCATTTGGAATGCTAAATCAAACACAGTTTGTGATACCTGTTTGAAACTTGGCTCACTCAATTAGTTCTCAGTGCACTCTCTATGCATTGTCCCCCGCTGAAGTATCCCCAAGCAGAGGCAAGGAAAATACGCTTTCTTATGTAAGTGTTTGCAGAGCTTCCACAAAACTCCCAAGTTTACTGGAATTTCAGCGAATATTTTTTCACTTGATCTTGTTGGTCCTAGGTAAGAAAAATGAGCATACCTGTTGCATTTGCCTGCCAAAATTTCGTTCTTCTAAGTTGAAGCATGTGCTTTCAGGAAGACATTGCATTTGGGGGGTTTCTCTTCATTTTAACCTATAGGAATACATGAATTTGGAACTCTAAATCAAACACTGTTTGTGCTAGCTGCTTGAAGCTTGACTCACTCAATTAGTTCCTGGTGTACTCTCTGTGCTTTGTTCCCTGTTGAAGTGGTCCTAAGTGGAGGCGAGGAAAATACGCTTTCCTTAGAAAGCATTGACAGAGCTTCAACAGAGCTCCAAGTGAACTGGAATCTCTGCAAATATTTACTCACCTGATCTTGATGACCCTTGTCAGGAAAGATGAGTATACCAGTTGCACTTAGCTACCCAAATGTCGTTCTTCTAGGTTGAAAAGTTCGTTTGCAGGAACACTTTGAATTTTTAGGTTTCACTTCACTTTTCCTTATAGGGACGTATGCATTTGGACTTATAAATCAAACACGGTTTATGCTAGCTGCTTGAAACTGAAACTCACTCAACTAGTTCTCAGTGCGATCTCTATGCTTTGTTTTCTGTTGAAGTAACCCTAAGCAGAGGCCAGGGAAAGAAACTTTCATTGGAAAGCATTTGCAGTGATTCCACAGAACTTTGAGTTTCCTGGAATCTCAGCAAATATTTTTTCACCCTAACTTGTTGTTAACTCGACAGGAAAGATAAGTAGACCGGTTGCATTTGGCTGCCCAAATTTAGATCTTCTAGGTTGAATAGTTGGTTTGCAGGAATACTTTGAAATTTTAGGTTTCACTTCATTTTCCCCTATAGGGATACATGCACATGGAACTCTAAATCAAACACGGTTTTTGCTGTGTGCTTGTAACTTGACTCATTCAACTAGTTCTCAGTGCACTCTCTATGCATTGTTCCCTGTTGAAATAGCCGTAAGCAGAGGCAAGGAAAACAGACTTTCTTTGGAAAGTATTCACCGAGCTTCCAAAAAACTCAGAGATTACGGAAACCTCAGCAAATATTTTGTCACCCTATCTTGTTGATACTTGGTAGGAAAAAGGTGTATACCAGTTGCTCTTGGCTGCACAAATTTTGTTCTGCTAGGTTGAAGCATTCCTTTGCAGGACGACTTTGAATATTTAGGTTTTACTACATTTTCCCCTCTAGGGATACATGCTTTTGAAAATCTAAATCAAACAGGGTTTGTGCTAGCTGCTTGAAACTTGACTCACTGAATGAATTCTCATTGTGCTCTCTACGCTTCGTTACCGGTTTATGTACCCCTAAGCAGAGCAAAGAAAAATAGACTTTCATTTGAACGTGTTTGTAGAGCATCCACAGAACTCAAGAGTTTACTGGACTCTCAGCAAATGTTTTTTCACCCGATCTTGTTGAAACTTGGCAGCAAAAATGAGTATATGGGTTGCACTTGGCAGCCCAAATTTCGTAATCTTATGTTGAAGAGTTCCTTTGCAGGAACACTTTGAATTTTTAGGTTTAACTTCTTTTTTCCCTATGTGAATACATGCATTTGGAATGCTAAATCAAACACAGTTTGTGATACCTGTTTGAAACTTGGCTCACTCAATTAGTTCTCAGTGCACTCTCTATGCATTGTCCCCCGCTGAAGTATCCCCAAGCAGAGGCAAGGAAAATACGCTTTCTTATGTAAGTGTTTGCAGAGCTTCCACAAAACTCCCAAGTTTACTGGAATTTCAGCGAATATTTTTTCACTTGATCTTGTTGATCCTAGGTAAGAAAGATGAGTATACCAGTTGCATTTGCCTGCCAAAATTTCGTTCTTCTAAGTTGAAGCATGTGCTTTCAGGAAGACATTGAATTTGGGGGGGGGGGTTCTCTTCATTTTAACCTATAGGAATACATGCATTTGGAACTCTAAATCAAACACTGTTTGTGCTAGCTGCTTGAAGCTTGACTCACTCAATTAGTTCCTGGTGTACTCTCTGTGCTTTGTTCCCTGTTGAAGTGGTCCTAAGTGGAGGCGAGGAACATACGCTTTCCTTAGAAAGCATTTACAGAGCTTCAACAGAGCTCCAAGTGAACTGGAATCTCTGCAAATATTTACTCACCTGATCTTGATGACCCTTGTCAGGAAAGATGAGTATACCAGTTGCACTTAGCTACCCAAATGTCGTTCTTCTAGGTTGAAAAGTTCGTTTGCAGGAACACTTTGAATTTTTAGGTTTCACTTCACTTTTCCTTATAGGGACGTATGCATTTGGACTTATAAATCAAACACGGTTTATGCTAGCTGCTTGAAACTGAAACTCACTCAACTAGTTCTCAGTGCGATCTCTATGCTTTGTTTTCTGTTGAAGTAACCCTAAGCAGAGGCCAGGGAAAGAAACTTTCATTGGAAAGCATTTGCAGTGATTCCACAGAACTTTGAGTTTCCTGGAATCTCAGCAAATATTTTTTCACCCTAACTTGTTGTTAACTCGACAGGAAAGATAAGTAGACCGGTTGCATTTGGCTGCCCAAATTTAGATCTTCTAGGTTGAATAGTTGGTTTGCAGGAATACTTTGAAATTTTAGGTTTCACTTCATTTTCCCCTATAGGGATACATGCACATGGAACTCTAAATCAAACACGGTTTTTGCTGTGTGCTTGTAACTTGACTCATTCAACTAGTTCTCAGTGCACTCTCTATGCATTGTTCCCTGTTGAAATAGCCGTAAGCAGAGGCAAGGAAAACACACTTTCTTTGGAAAGTATTCACCGAGCTTCCAAAAAACTCAGAGATTACGGAAACCTCAGCAAATATTTTGTCACCCTATCTTGTTGATACTTGGTAGGAAAAAGGTGTATACCAGTTGCTCTTGGCTGCACAAATTTTGTTCTGCTAGGTTGAAGCATTCCTTTGCAGGACGACTTTGAATATTTAGGTTTTACTACATTTTCCCCTCTAGGGATACATGCTTTTGAAAATCTAAATCAAACAGGGTTTGTGCTAGCTGCTTGAAACTTGACTCACTGAATGAATTCTGATTGTGCTCTCTACGCTTCGTTACCGGTTTATGTACCCCTAAGCAGAGCAAAGAAAAATAGACTTTCATTTGAACGTGTTTGTAGAGCATCCACAAAACTCAAGAGTTTACTGGACTCTCAGCAAATGTTTTTTCACCCGATCTTGTTGAAACTTGGCAGCAAAAATGAGTATATGGGTTGCACTTGGCAGCCCAAATTTTGTAATCTTATGTTGAAGAGTTCCTTTGCAGGAACACTTTGAATTTTTAGGTTTAACTTCTTTTTTCCCTATGTGAATACATGCATTTGGAATGCTAAATCAAACACAGTTTGTGATACCTGTTTGAAACTTGGCTCACTCAATTTGTTCTCAGTGCACTCTCTATGCATTGTCCCCCGCAGAAGTATCCCCAAGAAGAGGCAAGGAAAATACGCTTTCTTATGTAAGTGTTTGCAGAGCTTCCACAAAACTCCCAAGTTTACTGGAATTTCAGCGAATATTTTTTCACTTGATCTTGTTGATCCTAAGTAAGAAAGATGAGTATACCAGTTGCATTTGCCTGCCAAAATTTCGTTCTTCTAAGTTGAAGCATGTGCTTTCAGGAAGACATTGCATTTGGGGGGGGGGGTTTCTCTTCATTTTAACCTATAGGAATACATGCATTTGGAACTCTAAATCAAACACTGTTTGTGCTAGCTGCTTGAAGCTTGACTCACTCAATTAGTTCCTGGTGTACTCTCTGTGCTTTGTTCCCTGTTGAAGTGGTCCTAAGTGGACGCGAGGAACATACGCTTTCCTTAGAAAGCATTTACAGAGCTTCAACAGAGCTCCAAGTGAACTGGAATCTCTGCAAATATTTACTCACCTGATCTTGATGACCCTTGTCAGGAAAGATGAGTATACCAGTTGCACTTAGCTACCCAAATGTCGTTCTTCTAGGTTGAAAAGTTCGTTTGCAGGAACACTTTGAATTTTTAGGTTTCACTTCACTTTTCCTTATAGGGACGTATGCATTTGGACTTATAAATCAAACACGGTTTATGCTAGCTGCTTGAAACTGAAACTCACTCAACTAGTTCTCAGTGCGATCTCTATGCTTTGTTTTCTGTTGAAGTAACCCTAAGCAGAGGCCAGGGAAAGAAACTTTCATTGGAAAGCATTTGCAGTGATTCCACAGAACTTTGAGTTTCCTGGAATCTCAGCAAATATTTTTTCACCCTAACTTGTTGTTAACTCAACAGGAAAGATAAGTATACCGGTTGCATTTGGCTGCCCAAATTTAGATCTTCTAGGTTGAATAGTTGGTTTGCAGGAATACTTTGAAATTTTAGTTTTCACTTCATTTTCCCCTATAGGGATACATGCATATGGAACTCTAAATCAAACACGGTTTTTGCTGTGTGATTGTAACTTGACTCATTCAACTAGTTCTCAGTGCACTCTCTATGCATTGTTCCCTGTTGAACTAGCCCTAAGCAGAGGCAAGGAAAACACACTTTCTTTGGAAAGTATTCACCGAGCTTCCAAAAAACTCAGAGATTACGGAAAAATCAGCAAATATTTTGTCACCCTATCTTGTTGATACTTGGTAGGAAAAAGGTGTATACCAGTTGCGCTTGGCTGCACAAATTTTGTTCTGCTAGGTTGAAGCATTCCTTTGCAGGACGACTTTGAATATTTAGGTTTTACTACATTTTCCCCTCTAGGGATACATGCTTTTGAAAATCTAAATCAAACAGGGTTTGTGCCAGCTGCTTGAAACTTGACTCACTGAATGAATTCTCATTGTGCTCTCTACGCTTCGTTACCGGTTTATGTACCCCTAAGCAGAGCAAAGAAAAATAGACTTTCATTTGAACGTGTTTGTAGAGCATCCACAGAACTCAAGAGTTTACTGGACTCTCAGCAAGTGTTTTTTCACCCGATCTTGTTGAAACTTGGCAGCAAAAATGAGTATATGAGTTGCACTTGGCAGCCCAAATTTCGTAATCTTATGTTGAAGAGTTCCTTTGCCAGGAACACTTTGAATTTTTAGGTTTAACTTCTTTTTTCCCTATGTGAATACATGCATTTGGAATGCTAAATCAAACACAGTTTGTGATACCTGTTTGAACTTGGCTCACTCAATTAGTTCTCAGTGCACTCTCTAGGCATTGTCCCCCGCTGAAGTATCCCCAAGCAGAGCAAGGAAAATACGCTTTCTTATGTAAGTGTTTGCAGAGCTTCCACAAAACTCCCAAGTTTACTGGAATTTCAGCGAATATTTTTTCACTTGATCTTGTTGATCCTAGGTAAGAAAGATGAGTATACCAGTTGCATTTGCCTGCCAAAATTTCGTTCTTCTAAGTTGAAGCATGTGCTTTCAGGAAGACATTGCATTTGGGGGGTTTCTCTTCATTTTCACCTATAGGAATACATTCATTTGGAACTCCTAAATCAAACACTGTTTGTGCTAGCTGCTTGAAGCTTGACTCACTCAATTAGTTCCTGGTGTACTCTCTGTGCTTTGTTCCCTGTTGAAGTGGTCCTAAGTGGAGGCGAGGAACATACGCTTTCCTTAGAAAGCATTTACAGAGCTTCAACAGAGCTCCAAGTGAACTGGAATCTCTGCAAATATTTACTCACCTGATCTTGATGACCCTTGTCAGAAAGATGAGTATACCAGTTGCACTTAGCTACCCAAATGTCGTTCTTCTAGGTTGAAAAGTTCGTTTGCAGGAACACTTTGAATTTTTATTTTTCACTTCACTTTTCCTTATAGGACGTATGCATTTGGACTTATAAATCAAACACGGTTTATGCTAGCTGCTTGAAACTGAAACTCACTCAACTGGTTCTCAGTGCGATCTCTATGCTTTGTTTTCTGTTGAAGTAACCCTAAGCAGAGGTCAGGGAAAGAAACTTTCATTGGAAAGCATTTGCAGTGATTGCACAGAACTTTGAGTTTCCTGGAATCTCAGCAAATATTTTTTCACCCTAACTTGTTGTTAACTCGACAGGAAAGATAAGTAGACCGGTTGCATTTGGCTGCCCAAATTTAGATCTTCTAGGTTGAATAGTTGGTTTGCAGGAATACTTTGAAATTTAGGTTTCACTTCATTTTCCCCTATAGGGATACATGCATATGGAACTCTAAATCAACACGGTTTTTGCTGTGTGCTTGTAACTTGACTCATTCAACTAGTTCTCAGTGCACTCTCTATGCATTGTTCCCTGTTGAAGTAGCCCTAAGCAGAGGCAAGGAAAACACACTTTCTTTGGAAAGTATTCACCGAGCTTCCAAAAAAACTCAGAGATTACGGAAACCTCAGGAAATATTTTGTCACCCTATCTTGTTGATACTTGGTAGGAAAAAGGTGTATACCAGTTGCGCTTGGCTGCACAAATTTTGTTCTGCTAGGTTGAAGCATTCCTTTGCAGGACGACTTTGAATATTTAGGTTTTACTACATTTTCCCTTCTAGGGATACATGCTTTTGAAAATCTAAATCAAACACGGTTTGTGCTAGCTGCTTGAAACTTGACTCACTGAATGAATTCTCATTGTGCTCTCTACGCTTCGTTACCGGTTTATGTACCCCTAAGCAGAGCAAAGAAAAATAGACTTTCATTTGAACGTGTTTGTAGAGCATCCACAGAACTCAAGAGTTTACTGGACTCTCAGCAAATGTTTTTTACCCGATCTTGTTGAAACTTGGCAGCAAAAATGAGTATATGGGTTGCACTTGGCAGCCCAAATTTCGTAATCTTATGTTGAAGAGTTCCTTTGCAGGAACACTTTGAATTTTTAGGTTTAACTTCTTTTTTCCCTATGTGAATACATGCATTTGGAATGCTAATTCAAACACAGTTTGTGATACCTGTTTGAAACTTGGCTCACTCAATTAGTTCTCAGTGCACTCTCTAGGCATTGTCCCCGCTGAAGTATCCCAAGCAGAGGCAAGGAAAATACGCTTTCTTATGTAAGTGTTTGCAGAGCTTCCACAAAACTCCCAAGTTTACTGGAATTTCAGCGAATATTTTTTCACTTGATCTTGTTGATCCTAGGTAAGAAAGATGAGTATACCAGTTGCATTTGCCTGCCAAAATTTCGTTCTTCTAAGTTGAAGCATGTGCTTTCAGGAAGACATTGCATTTGGGTGGTTTCTCTTCATTTTCACCTATAGGAATACATTCATTTGGAACTCTAAATCAAACACTGTTTGTGCTAGCTGCTTGAAGCTTGACTCACTCAATTAGTTCCTGGTGTACTCTCTGTGCTTTGTTCCCTGTTGAAGTGGTCCTAAGTGAGGCGAGGAACATACGCTTTCCTTAGAAAGCATTTACAGAGCTTCAACAGAGCTCCAAGTGAACTGGAATCTCTGCAAATATTTACTCACCTGATCTTGATGACCCTTGTCAGGAAAGATGAGTATACCAGTGCACTTAGCTACCCAAATGTCGTTCTTCTAGGTTGAAAAGTTTCGTTTGCAGGAACACTTTGAATTTTTAGGTTTCACTTCACTTTTCCTTATAGGGACGTATGCATTTGGACTTATAAATCAAACACGGTTTATGCTAGCTGCTTGAAACTGAAACTCACTCAACTAGTTCTCAGTGCGATCTCTATGCTTTGTTTTCTGTTGAAGTAACCCTAAGCAGAGGCCAGGGAAAGAAACTTTCATTGGAAAGCATTTGCAGTGATTGCACAGAACTTTGAGTTTCCTGGAATCTCAGCAAATATTTTCTCACCCTAACTTGTTGTTAACTCGACAGGAAGATAAGTAGACCGGTTGCATTTGGCTGCCCAAATTTAGATCTTCTAGGTTCAATAGTTGGTTTGCAGGAATACTTTGAAATTTTAG
The DNA here is from genome assembly GCF_047511675.1 of Marmota flaviventris. Lineage (NCBI taxonomy): Eukaryota > Metazoa > Chordata > Mammalia > Rodentia > Sciuridae > Marmota > Marmota flaviventris. The sequence continues at coordinate 6,068 of NW_027288292.1, read as the reverse complement.
GTTTCACTTCATTTTCCCCTATAGGGATACATGCATATGGAACTCTAAATCAAACACGGTTTTTGCTGTGTGCTTGTAACTTGACTCATTCAACTAGTTCTCAGTGCACTCTCTATGCATTGTTCCCTGTTGAAGTAGCCCTAAGCAGAGGCAAGGAAAACACACTTTCTTTGGAAAGTATTCACCGAGCTTCCAAAAAACTCAGAGATTACGGAAACCTCAGCAAATATTTTGTCACCCTATCTTGTTGATACTTGGTAGGAAAAAGGTGTATACCAGTTGTGCTTGGCTGCACAAATTTTGTTCTGCTAGGTTGAAGCATTCCTTTGCAGATGACTTTGAATATTTAGGTTTTACTACATTTTCCCTTCTAGGGATACATGCTTTTGAAAATCTAAATCAAACACGGTTTGTGCCAGCTGCTTGAAACTTGACTCACTGAATGAATTCTCATTGTGCTCTCTACGCTTCGTTACCGGTTTATGTACCCCTAAGCAGAGCAAAGAAAAATAGACTTTCATTTGAACGTGTTTGTAGAGCATCCACAGAACACAAGAGTTTACTGGACTCTCAGCAAATGTTTTTTCACCCGATCTTGTTGAAACTTGGCAGCAAAAATGAGTATATGGGTTGCACTTGGCAGCCCAAATTTCGTAATCTTATGTTGAAGAGTTCCTTTGCAGGAACACTTTGAATTTTTAGGTTTAACTTCTTTTTTCCCTATGTGAATACATGCATTTGGAATGCTAAATCAAACACAGTTTGTGATACCTCTTTGAAACTTGGCTCACTCAATTAGTTCTCTGTGCACTCTCTATGCATTGTCCCCCGCTGAAGTATCCCCAAGCAGAGGCAAGGAAAATACGCTTTCTTATGTAAGTGTTTGCAGAGCTTCCACAAAACTCCCAAGTTTACTGGAATTTCAGCGAATATTTTTTCACTTGATCTTGTTGATCCTAGGTAAGAAAGATGAGTATACCAGTTGCATTTGCCTGCCAAAATTTCGTTCTTCTAAGTTGAAGCATGTGCTTTCAGGAAGACATTGCATTTGGGGGTTTCTCTTCATTTTAACCTATAGAATACATGCATTTGGAACTCTAAATCAAACACTGTTTGTGCTAGCTGCTTGAAGCTTGACTCACTCAATTAGTTCCTGGTGTACTCTCTGTGCTTTGTTCCCTGTTGAAGTGGTCCTAAGTGGACGCGAGGAACATACGCTTTCCTTAGAAAGCATTTACAGAGCTTCAACAGAGCTCCAAGTGAACTGGAATCTCTGCAAATATTTACTCACCTGATCTTGATGACCCTTGTCAGGAAAGATGAGTATACCAGTTGCACTTAGCTACCCCAAATGTCGTTCTTCTAGGTTGAAAAGTTCGTTTGCAGGAACACTGAATTTTTAGGTTTCACTTCACTTTTCCTTATAGGGACGTATGCATTTGGACTTATAAATCAAACACGGTTTATGCTAGCTGCTTGAAACTGAAACTCACTCAACTAGTTCTCAGTGCGATCTCTATGCTTTGTTTCTGTTGAAGTAACCCTAAGCAGAGGCCAGGGAAAGAAACTTTCATTGGAAAGCATTTGCAGTGATTGCACAGAACTTTGAGGTTCCTGGAATCTCAGCAAATATTTTTTCACCCTAACGTGTTGTTAACTCGACAGGAAAGATAAGTATACCGGTTGCATTTGGCTGCCCAAATTTGATCTTCTATGTTGAATAGTTGGTTTGCAGGAATACTTTGAAATTTTAGGTTTCACTTCATTTTCCCCTATAGGGATACATGCATATGGAACTCTAAAATCAAACACGGTTTTTGCTGTGTGCTTGTAACTTGACTCATTCAACTAGTTCTCAGTGCACTCTCTATGCATTGTTCCCTGTTGAACTAGCCCTAAGCAGAGGCAAGGAAAACACACTTTCTTTGGAAAGTATTCACCGAGCTTCCAAAAAACTCAGAGATTACGGAAACTTCAGCAAATATTTTGTCACCCTATCTTGTTGATACTTGGTAGGAAAAAGGTGTATTCCAGTTGCGCTTGGCTGCACAAATATTGTTCTGCTAGGTTGAAGCATTTCCTTTGCAGGTAACTTTGAATATTTAGGTTTTACTACATTTTCCCCTCTAGGGATACATGCTTTTGAAAATCTAAATCAAACACGGTTTGTGCTAGCTGCTTGAAACTTGACTCACTGAATGAATTCTCATTGTGCTCTCTACACTTCGTTACCGGTTTATGTACCCCTAAGCAGAGCAAAGAAAAATAGACTTTCATTTGAACGTGTTTGTAGAGCATCCACAGAACTCAAGAGTTTACTGGACTCTCAGCAAATGTTTTTTCACCCGATCTTGTTGAAACTTGGCAGCAAAAATGAGTATATGGGTTGCACTTGGCAGCCCAAATTTCGTAATCTTATGTTGAAGAGTTCCTTTGCAGGAACACTTTGAATTTTTACGTTTAACTTCTTTTTTCCCTATGTGAATACATGCATTTGGCATGCTAAATCAAACACAGTTTGTGATACCTGTTTGAAACTTGGCTCACTCAATTAGTTCTCAGTGCACTCTCTATGCATTGTCCCCCGCTGAAGTGTCCCCAAGCAGAGGCAAGGAAAATACGCTTTCTTATGTAAGTGTTTGCAGAGCTTCCTCAAAACTCCCATGTTTACTGGAATTTCAGCGAATATTTTTTCACTTGATCTTGTTGATCCTAAGTAAGAAAGATGAGTATACCAGTTGCATTTGCCTGCCAAAATTTCGTTCTTCTAAGTTGAAGCATGTGCTTTCAGGAAGACATTGCATTTGGGGGGTTTCTCTTCATTTTAACCTATAGGAATACATGCATTTGAACTCTAAATCAAACACTGTTTGTGCTAGCTGCTTGAAGCTTGACTCACTCAATTAGTTCCTGGTGTACTCTCTGTGCTTTGTTCCCTGTTGAAGTGGTGGTCCTAAGTGGAGACGAGGAAACATACGCTTTCCTTAGAAAGCATTTAGAGAGCTTCAACAGAGCTCCAAGTGAACTGGAATCTCTGCAAATATTTACTCACCTGATCTTGATGACCCTTGTCAGGAAAGATGAGTATACCAGTTGCACTTAGCTACCCAAATGTCGTTCTTCTAGGTTGAAAAGTTCGTTTGCAGGAACACTTTGAATTTTTAGGTTTCACTTCACTTTTCCTTATAGGGACGTATGCATTTGGACTTATAAATCAAACACGGTTTATGCTAGCTGCTTGAAACTGAAACTCACTCAACTAGTTCTCAGTGCGATCTCTATGCTTTGTTTTCTGTTGAAGTAACCCTAAGCAGAGGCCAGGGAAAGAAACTTTCATTGGAAAGCATTTGCAGTGATTGCACAGAACTTTGAGTTTCCTGGAATCTCAGCAAATATTTTTCTCACCCTAACTTGTTGTTAACTCGACAGGAAAGATAAGTATACCGGTTGCATTTGGCTGAACAAATTTAGATCTTCTAGGTTGAATAGTTGGTTTGCAGGAATACTTTGAAATTTTAGTTTCACTTCATTTTCCCCTATAGGGATACGTGCATATGGAACTCTAAATCAAACACGGTTTTTGCTGTGTGCTTGTAACTTGACTCATTCAACTAGTTCTCAGTGCACTCTCTATGCATTGTTCCCTGTTGAAGTAGCCCTAAGCAGAGGCAAGGAAAACACACTTTCTTTGGAAAGTATTCACCGAGCTTCCAAAAAACTCAGAGATTACGGAAACCTCAGCAAATATTTTGTCACCCTATCTTGTTGATACTTGGTAGGAAAAAGGTGTATACCAGTTGCGCTTGGCTGCACAAATTTTGTTCTGCTAGGTTGAAGCATTCCTTTGCAGGATGACTTTGAATATTTATGTTTTACTACATTTTCCCCTCTAGGGATACATGCTTTTGAAAATCTAAATCAAACACGGTTTGTGCTAGCTGCTTGAAACTTGACTCACTGAATGAATTCTCATTGTGCGCTCTACGCTTCGTTACCGGTTTATGTACCCCTAAGCAGAGCAAAGAAAAATAGACTTTCATTTGAACGTGTTTGTAGAGCATCCACAGAACTCAAGAGTTTACTGACTCTCAGCAAATGTTTTTTCACCCGATCTTGTTGAAACTTGGCAGCAAAAATGAGTATATGGGTTGCACTTGGCAGCCCAAATTTCGTAATCTTATGTTGAAGAGTTCCTTTACAGGAACACTTTTAATTTTTAGGTTTAACTTCTTTTTTCCCTATGTGAATACATGCTTTTGGAATGCTAAATCAAACACAGTTTGTGATACCTGTTTGAAACTTGGCTCACTCAATTAGTTCTCAGTGCACTCTCTATGCATTGTCCCCCGCTGAAGTATCCCCAAGCAGAGGCAAGGAAAATACGCTTTCTTATGTAAGTGTTTGCAGAGCTTCCACAAAACTCCCAAGTTTACTGGAATTTCAGCGAATATTTTTTCACTTGATCTTGTTGATCCTAGGTAAGAAAGATGAGTATACCAGTTGCATTTGCCTGCCAAAATTTCGTTCTTCTAAGTTGAAGCATGTGCTTTCAGGAAGACATTGCATTTGGGGTGTTTCTCTTCATTTTAACCTATAGGAATACATGCATTTGGAACTCTAAATCAAACACTGTTTGTGCTAGCTGCTTGAAGCTTGACTCACTCAATTAGTTCCTGGTGTACTCTCTGTGCTTTGTTCCCTGTTGAAGTGGTCCTAAGTGGAGGCGAGGAACATACGCTTTCCTTAGAAAGCATTTACAGAGCTTCAACAGAGCTCCAAGTTAACTGGAATCTCTGCAAATATTTACTCACCTGATCTTGATGACACTTGTCAGAAAGATGAGTATACCAGTTGCACTTAGCTACCCAAATGTCGTTCTTCTAGGTTGAAAAGTTCGTTTGCAGGAACACTTTGAATTTTAGGTTTCACTTCACTTTTCCTTATAGGGACGTATGCATTTGGACTTATAAATCAAACACGGTTTTATGCTAGCTGCTTGAAACTGAAACTCACTCAACTAGTTCTCAGTGCGATCTCTATGCTTTGTTTTCTGTTGAAGTAACCCTAAGCAGAGGCCAGGGAAAGAAACTTTCATTGGAAAGCATTTGCAGTGATTGCACAGAACTTTGAGTTTCCTGGAATCTCAGCAAACATTTTTTCACCCTAACTTGTTGTTAACTCGACAGGAAAGATAAGTATACCGGTTGCATTTGGCTGCCCAAATTTAGATCTTCTAGGTTGAATAGTTGGTTTGCAGGAATACTTTGAAATTTTAGGTTTCACTTCATTTTCCCCTATAGGGATACATGCATATGGAACTCTAAATCAAACACGGATTTTGCTGTGTGCTTGTAACTTGACTCATTCAACTAGTTCTCAGTGCACTCTCTATGCATTGTTCCCTGTTGAAGTAGCCCTAAGCAGAGGCAAGGAAAACACACTTTCTTTGGAAAGTATTCACCGAGCTTCCAAAAATCTCAGAGATTACGGAAACCTCAGCAAATATTTTGACACCCTATCTTGTTGATACTTGGTAGGAAAAAGGTTTATACCAGTTGCACTTGGCTGCACAAATTTTGTTCTGCTAGGTTGAAGCATTCCTTTGCAGGATGACTTTGAATATTTAGGTTTTACTACATTTTCCCCTCTAGGGATACATGCTTTTGAAAATCTAAATCAAACACGGTTTGTGCTAGCTGCTTGAAACTTGACTCACTGAATGAATTCTCATTGTGCTCTCTACGCTTCGTTACCGGTTTATGTACCCCTAAGCAGAGCAAAGAAAAATAGACTTTCATTTGAACGTGTTTGTAGAGCATCCACAGAACTCAAGAGTTTACTGGACTCTCAGCAAATGTTTTTTCAACCCGATCTTGTTGAAACTTGGCAGCAAAAATGAGTATATGGGTTGCACTTGGCAGCCCAAATTTCGTAATCTTATGTTGAAGAGTTCCTTTACAGGAACACTTTTAATTTTTAGGTTTTAACTTCTTTTTTCCCTATGTGAATACATGCTTTTGGAATGCTAAATCAAACACAGTTTGTGATACCTGTTTGAAACTTGGCTC
>NW_027288291.1:0-70038 GCF_047511675.1 Marmota flaviventris | reverse complement strand
ACTTTCATTGGAAAGCATTTGCAGTGATTGCACAGAACTTTGAGTTTCCTGGAATCTCAGCAAATATTTTTTCACCCTAACTTGTTGTTAACTCGACAGGAAAGATAAGTATACCGGTTGCATTTGGCTGCCCGAATTTAGATCTTCTAGGTTGAATAGTTTGTTTGCAGGAATACTTTGAAATTTTAGGTTTCACTTCATTTTCCCCTATAGGGATACATGCATATGGAACTCTAAATCAAACACGGTTTTTGCTGTGTGCTTGTAACTTGACTCATTCAACTAGTTCTCAGTGCACTCCCTATGCATTGTTCCCTGTTGAAGTAGCCCTAAGCAGAGGCAAGGAAAACACACTTTTTCTTTGGAAAGTATTCACCGAGCTTCCAAAAAACTCAGAGATTACGGAAACCTCAGCAAATATTTTGTCACCCTATCTTGTTGATACTTGGTAGGAAAAAGGGGTATACCAGTTGTGCTTGGCTGCACAAAATTTTGTTCTGCTAGGTTGAAGCATTCCTTTGCAGGATGACTTTGAATATTTAGGTTTTACTACATTTTCCCCTCTAGGGATACATGCTTTTGAAAATCTAAATCAAACACGGTTTGTGCTAGCTGCTTGAAACTTGACTCACTGAATGAATTCTCATTGTGCTCTCTACGCTTCGTTACCGGTTTATGTACCCCTAAGCAGAGCAAAGAAAAATAGACTTTCATTTGAACGTGTTTGTAGAGCATCCACAGAACTCAAGAGTTTACTGGACTCTCAGCAAATGTTTTTTCACCCGATCTTGTTGAAACTTGGCAGCAAAAATGAGTATATGGGTTGCACTTGGCAGCCCAAATTTCGTAATCTTATGTTGAAGAGTTCCTTTCCAGGAACACTTTGAATTTTTAGGTTTAACTTCTTTTTTCCCTATGTGAATACATGCATTTGGCATGCTAAATCAAACACAGTTTGTGATACCTGTTTGAAACTTGGCTCACTCAATTAGTTCTCAGTGCACTCTCTATGCATTGTCCCCCGCTGAAGTATCCCCAAGCAGAGGCAAGGAAAATACGCTTTCTTATGTAAGTGTTTGCAGAGCTTCCACAAAACTCCCAAGTTTACTGGAATTTCACTGAATATTTTTTCACTTGATCTTGTTGATCCTAGGTAAGAAAGATGAGTATACCAGTTGCATTTGCCTGCCAAAATTTCGTTCTTCTAAGTTGAAGCATGTGCTTTCAGGAAGACATTGCAATTGGGGTTGGTTTCTCTTCATTTTCACCTATAGGAATACATGCATTTGGAACTCTAAATCAAACACTGTTTGTGCTAGCTGCTTGAAGCTTGACTCACTCAATTAGTTCCTGGTGTACTCTCTGTGCTTTGTTCTCTGTTGAAGTGGTCCTAAGTGGAGGCGAGGAACATACGCTTTCCTTAGAAAGCATTTACAGAGCTTCAACAGAGCTCCAAGTGAACTGGAATCTCTGCAAATATTTACTCACCTGATCTTGATGACCCTTGTCAGGAAAGATGAGTATACCAGTTGCACTTAGCTACCCAAATGTCGTTCTTCTAGGTTGAAAAGTTCGTTTGCAGGTACACTTTGAATTTTTAGGTTTCACTTCACTTTTCCTTATAGGGACGTATGCATTTGGACTTATAAATCAAACACGGTTTATGCTAGCTGCTTGAAACTGAAACGCACTCAACTAGTTCTCAGTGCGATCTCTATGCTTTGTTTTCTGTTGAAGTAACCCTAAGCAGAGGCCAGGGAAAGAAACTTTCATTGGAAAGCATTTGCAGTGATTGCACAGAACTTTGAGTTTCCTGGAATCTCAGCAAATATTTTTTCACCCTAACTTGTTGTTAACTCGACAGGAAAGATAAGTATACCGGTTGCATTTGGCTGCCCAAATTTAGATCTTCTAGGTTGAATAGTTGGTTTGCAGGAATACTTTGAAATTTTAGGTTTCACTTCATTTTCCCCTATAGGGATACATGCACATGGAACTCTAAATCAAACACGGTTTTTGCTGTGTGCTTGTAACTTGACTCATTCAACTAGTTCTCAGTGCACTCTCTATGCATTGTTCCCTGTTGAAGTAGCCCTAAGCAGAGGCAAGGAAAACACACTTTCTTTGGAAAGTATTCACCGAGCTTCCAAAAAACTCAGAGATTACGGAAACCTCAGCAAATATTTTGTCACCCTATCTTGTTGATACTTGGTAGGAAAAAGGTGTATACCAGTTGCGCTTGGCTGCACAAATTTTGTTCTGCTAGGTTGAAGCATTAATTTGCAGGATGACTTTGAATATTTAGGTTTTACTACATTTTCCCCCTCTAGGGATACATGCTTTTGAAAATCTAAATCAAACACGGTTTGTGCTAGCTGCATGAAACTTGACTCACTGAATGAATTCTCACTGTGCTCTCTATGCTTCGTTACCGGTTTATGTACCCCTAAGCAGAGCAAAGAAAAATAGACTTTCATTTGAACGTGTTTGTAGAGCATCCACAGAACTCAAGAGTTTACTGGACTCTCAGCAAATGTTTTTTCACCCGATCTTGTTGAAACTTGGCAGCAAAAATGAGTATATGGGTTGCACTTGGCAGCCCAAATTTCGTAATCTTATGTTGAAGAGTTCCTTTGCAGGAACACTTTGAATTTTTAGGTTTAACTTCTTTTTTCCCTATGTGAATACATGCATTTGGAATGCTAAATCAAACACAGTTTGTGATACCTGTTTGAAACTTGGCTCACTCAATTAGTTCTCAGTGCACTCTCTATGCATTGTCCCCCGCTGAAGTATCCCCAAGCAGAGGCAAGGAAAATACGCTTTCTTATGTAAGTGTTTGCAGAGCTTCCACAAAACTCCCAAGTTTACTGGAATTTCAGCGAATATTTTTTCACTTGATCTTGTTGATCCTAGGTAAGAAAGATGAGTATACCAGTTGCATTTGCCTGCCAAATTCGTTCTTCTAAGTTGAAGCATGTGCTTTCAGGAAGACCTTGCATTTGGGGGGGTTTCTCTTCATTTTAACCTATAGGAATACATGCATTTGGAACTCTAAATCAAACACTGTTTGTGCTAGCTGCTTGAAGCTTGACTCACTCAATTAGTTCCTGGTGTACTCTCTGTGCTTTGTTCCCTGTTGAAGTGGTCCTAAGTGGAGGCGAGGAACATACGCTTTCCTTAGAAAGCATTTACAGAGCTTCTACAGAGCTCCAAGTTAACTGGAATCTCTGCAAATATTTACTCACCTGATCTTGATGACCCTTGTCAGGAAAGATGAGTATACCAGTTGCACTTAGCTACCCAAATGTCGTTCTTCTAGGTTGAAAAGTTCGTTTGCAGGAACACTTTGAATTTTTAGGTTTCACTTCACTTTTCCTTATAGGGACGTATGCATTTGGACTTATAAATCAAACACGGTTTATGCTAGCTGCTTGAAACTGAAACTCACTCAACTAGTTCTCAGTGCGATCTCTATGCTTTGTTTTCTGTTGAAGTAACCCTAAGCAGAGGCCAGGGAAAGAAACTTTCATTGGAAAGCATTTGCAGTGATTGCACAGAACTTTGAGTTTCCTGGAATCTCAGCAAATATTTTTTCACCCTAACTTGTTGTTAACTTGACAGGAAAGATAAGTATACCGGTTGCATTTGTCTGCCCAAATTTAGATCTTCTAGGTTGAATAGTTGGTTTGCAGGAATACTTTGAAATTTTAGGTTTCACTTCATTTTCCCCTATAGGGATACATGCATATGGAACTCTAAATCAAACACGGTTTTTGCTGTGTGCTTGTAACTTGACTCATTCAACTAGTTCTCAGTGCACTCTCTATGCATTGTTCCCTGTTGAAGTAGCCCTAAGCAGAGGCAAGGAAAACACACTTTCTTTGGAAAGTATTCACCGAGCTTCCAAAAAACTCAGAGATTACGGAAACCTCAGCAAATATTTTGTCACCCTATCTTGTTGATACTTGGTAGGAAAAAGGTGTATACCAGTTGCGTTTGGCTGCACAAATTTTGTTCTGCTAGGTTGAAGCATTCCTTTGCAGGATGACTTTGAATATTTAGGTTTTACTACATTTTCCCCTCTAGGGATACATGCTTTTGAAAATCTAAATCAAACACGGTTTGTGCTAGCTGCTTGAAACATGACTCACTGAATGAATTCTCATTGTGCTCTCTACGCTTCGTTACCGGTTTATGTACCCCTAAGCAGAGCAAAGAAAAATAGACTTTCATTTGAACGTGTTTGTAGAGCATCCACAGAACTCAAGAGTTTACTGGACTCTCAGCAAATGTTTTTTCACCCGATCTTGTTGAAACTTGGCAGCAAAAATGAGTATATGGGTTGCACTTGGCAGCCCAAATTTCGTAATCTTATGTTGAAGAGTTCCTTTGCAGGAACACTTTGAATTTTTAGGTTTAACTTCTTTTTTCCCTATGTGAATACATGCATTTGGAATGCTAAATCAAACACAGTTTGTGATACCTGTTTGAAACTTGGCTCACTCAATTAGTTCTCAGTGCACTCTCTATGCATTGTCCCCCGCTGAAGTATCCCCAAGCAGAGGCAAGGAAAATACGCTTTCTTATGTAAGTGTTTTCAGTGCTTCCACAAAACTCCCAAGTTTACTGGAATTTCAGCGAATATTTTTTCACATGATCTTGTTGATCCTAGGTAAGAAAGATGAGTATACCAGTTGCATTTGCCTGCCAAAATTTCGTTCTTCTAAGTTGAAGCATGTGCTTTCAGGAAGACATTGCATTTGGGGGGGTTTCTCTTCATTTTAACGTATAGGAATACATGCATTTGGAACTCTAAATCAAACACTGTTTGTGCTAGCTGCTTGAAGCTTGACTCACTCAATTAGTTCCTGGTGTACTCTCTGTGCTTTGTTCCCTGTTGAAGTGGTCCTAAGTGGAGGCGAGGAACATACGCTTTCCTTAGAAAGCATTTACAGAGCTTCCACAGAGCTCCAAGTGAACTGGAATCTCTGCAAATATTTACTCACCTGATCTTGATGACCCTTGTCAGGAAAGATGAGTATACCAGTTGCACTTAGCTACCCAAATGTCGTTCTTCTAGGTTGAAAAGTTCGTTTGCAGGAACACTTTGAATTTTTAGGTTTCACTTCACTTTTCCTTAAAGGAACGTATGCATTTGGACTTATAAATCAAACACGTTTATGCTAGCTGCTTGAAACTGAAACTCACTCAACTAGTTCTCAGTGCGATCTCTATGCTTTGTTTTCTGTTGAAGTAACCCTAAGCAGAGGCCAGGGAAAGAAACTTTCATTGGAAAGCATTTGCAGTGATTCCACAGAACTTTGAGTTTCCTGGAATCTCAGCAAATATTTTTTCACCCTAACTTGTTGTTAACTCGACAGGAAAGATAAGTATACCGGTTGCATTTGTCTGCCCAAATTTAGATCTTCTAGGTTGAATAGTTGGTTTGCAGGAATACTTTGAAATTTTAGGTTTCACTTCATTTTCCCCTATAGGGATACATGCATATGGAACTCTAAATCAAACACGGTTTTTGCTGTGTGCTTGTAACTTGACTCATTCAACTAGTTCTCAGTGCACTCTCTATGCATTGTTCCCTGTTGAAGTAGCCCTAAGCAGAGGCAAGGAAAACACACTTTCTTTGGAAAGTATTCACCGAGCTTCCAAAAAACTCAGAGATTACGGAAACGTCAGCAAATATTTTGTCACCCTATCTTGTTGATACTTGGTAGGAAAAAGGTGTATACCAGTTGTGCTTGGCTGCACAAATTTTGTTCTGCTAGGTTGAAGCATTCCTTTGCAGGATGACTTTGAATATTTAGGTTTTACTACATTTTCCCCTCTAGGGATACATGCTATTGAAAATCTAAATCAAACACGGTTTGTGCTAGCTGCTTGAAACTTGACTCACTGAATGAATTCTCATTGTGCTCTCTATGCTTCGTTACCGGTTTATGTACCCCTAAGCAGAGCAAAGAAAAATAGACTTTCATTTGAACGTGTTTGTAGAGCATCCACAGAACTCAAGAGTTTACTGGACTCTCAGCAAATGTTTTTTCACCCGATCTTGTTGAAACTTGGCAGCAAAAATGAGTATATGGGTTGCACTTGGCAGCCCAAATTTCGTAATCTTATGTTGAAGAGTTCCTTTGCAGGAACACTTTGAATTTTTAGGTTTAACTTCTTTTTTCCCTATTGTGAATACATGCATTTGGAATGCTAAATCAAACACAGTTTGTGATACCTGTTTGAAACTTGGCTCACTCAATTAGTTCTCAGTGCACTCTCTATGCATTGTCCCCCGCTGAAGTATCCCCAAGCAGAGGCAAGGAAAATACGCTTTCTTATGTAAGTGTTTGCAGAGCTTCCACAAAACTCCCAAGTTTACTGGAATTTCAGCGAATATTTTTTCACTTGATCTTCTTGATCCTAGGTAAGAAAGATGAGTATACCAGTTGCATTTGCCTGCAAAAATTTCGTTCTTCTAAGTTGAAGCATGTGCTTTCAGGAAGACCTTGCATTTGGGGTGGTTTCTCTTCATTTTAACCTATAGGAATACATGCATTTGGAACTCTAAATCAAACACTGTTTGTGCTAGCTGCTTGAAGCTTGACTCACTCAATTAGTTCCTGGTGTACTCTCTGTGCTTTGTTCCCTGTTGAAGTGGTCCTAAGTGGAGGCGAGGAACATACGCTTTCCTTAGAAAGCATTTACAGAGCTTCCACAGAGCTCCAAGTTAACTGGAATCTCTGCAAATATTTACTCACCTGATCTTGATGACCCTTGTCAGGAAAGATGAGTATACCAGTTGCACTTAGCTACCCAAATGTCGTTCTTCTAGGTTGAAAAGTTCGTTTGCAGGAACACTTTGAATTTTTAGGTTTCACTTCACTTTTCCTTATAGGGACGTATGCATTTGGACTTATAAATCAAACACGGTTTATGCTAGCTGCTTGAAACTGAAACTCACTCAACTAGTTCTCAGTGCGATCTCTATGCTTTGTTTTCTGTTGAAGTAACCCTAAGCAGAGGCCAGGGAAAGAAACTTTCATTGGAAAGCATTTGCAGTGATTGCACAGAACTTTGAGTTTCCTGGAATCTCAGCAAATATTTTTTCACCCTAACTTGTTGTTAACTTGACAGGAAAGATAAGTATACCGGTTGCATTTGTCTGCCCAAATTTAGATCTTCTAGGTTGAATAGTTGGTTTGCAGGAATACTTTGAAATTTTAGGTTTCACTTCATTTTCCCCTATAGGGATACATGCATATGGAACTCTAAATCAAACACGGTTTTTGCTGTGTGCTTGTAACTTGACTCATTCAACTAGTTCTCAGTGCACTCTCTATGCATTGTTCCCTGTTGAAGTAGCCCTAAGCAGAGGCAAGGAAAACACACTTTCTTTGGAAAGTATTCACCGAGCTTCCAAAAAACTCAGAGATTACGGAAACCTCAGCAAATATTTTGTCACCCTATCTTGTTGATACTTGGTAGGAAAAAGGTGTATACCAGTTGCGTTTGGCTGCACAAATTTTGTTCTGCTAGGTTGAAGCATTCCTTTGCAGGATGACTTTGAATATTTAGGTTTTACTACATTTTCCCCTCTAGGGATACATGCTTTTGAAAATCTAAATCAAACACGGTTTGTGCTAGCTGCTTGAAACATGACTCACTGAATGAATTCTCATTGTGCTCTCTACGCTTCGTTACCGGTTTATGTACCCCTAAGCAGAGCAAAGAAAAATAGACTTTCATTTAAACGTGTTTGTAGAGCATCCACAGAACTCAAGAGTTTACTGGACTCTCAGCAAATGTTTTTTCACCCGATCTTGTTGAAACTTGGCAGCAAAAATGAGTATATGGGTTGCACTTGGCAGCCCAAATTTCGTAATCTTATGTTGAAGAGTTCCTTTGCAGGAACACTTTGAATTTTTAGGTTTAACTTCTTTTTTCCCTATGTGAATACATGCATTTGGAATGCTAAATCAAACACAGTTTGTGATACCTGTTTGAAACTTGGCTCACTCAATTAGTTCTCAGTGCACTCTCTATGCATTGTCCCCGCTGAAGTATCCCCAAGCAGAGGCAAGGAAAATACGCTTTCTTATGTAAGTGTTTGCAGAGCTTCCACAAAACTCCCAAGTTTACTGGAATTTCAGCGAATATTTTTTCACATGATCTTGTTGATCCTAGGTAAGAAAGATGAGTATACCAGTTGCATTTGCCTGCCAAAATTTCGTTCTTCTAAGTTGAAGCATGTGCTTTCAGGAAGACATTGCATTTGGGGGGGTTTCTCTTCATTTTAACCTATAGGAATACATGCATTTGGAACTCTAAATCAAACACTGTTTGTGCTAGCTGCTTGAAGCTTGACTCACTCAATTAGTTCCTGGTGTACTCTCTGTGCTTTGTTCCCTGTTGAAGTGGTCCTAAGTGGAGGCGAGGAACATACGCTTTCCTTAGAAAGCATTGACAGAGCTTCAACAGAGCTCCAAGTGAACTGGAATCTCTGCAAATATTTACTCACCTGATCTTGATGACCCTTGTCAGGAAAGATGAGTATACCAGTTGCACTTAGCTACCCAAATGTCGTTCTTCTAGGTTGAAAAGTTCGTTTGCAGGAACACTTTGAATTTTTAGGTTTCACTTCACTTTTCCTTAAAGGAACGTATGCATTTGGACTTATAAATCAAACACGGTTTATGCTAGCTGCTTGAAACTGAAACTCACTCAACTAGTTCTCAGTGCGATCTCTATGCTTTGTTTTCTGTTGAAGTAACCCTAAGCAGAGGCCAGGGAAAGAAACTTTCATTGGAAAGCATTTGCAGTGATTCCACAGAACTTTGAGTTTCCTGGAATCTCAGCAAATATTTTTTCACCCTAACTTGTTGTTAACTCGACAGGAAAGATAAGTATACCGGTTGCATTTGTCTGCCCAAATTTAGATCTTCTAGGTTGAATAGTTGGTTTGCAGGAATACTTTGAAATTTTAGGTTTCACTTCATTTTCCCCTATAGGGATACATGCATATGGAACTCTAAATCAAACACGGTTTTTGCTGTGTGCTTGTAACTTGACTCATTCAACTAGTTCTCAGTGCACTCTCTATGCATTGTTCCCTGTTGAAGTAGCCCTAAGCAGAGGCAAGGAAAACACACTTTCTTTGGAAAGTATTCACCGAGCTTCCAAAAAACTCAGAGATTACGGAAACGTCAGCAAATATTTTGTCACCCTATCTTGTTGATACTTGGTAGAAAAAAGGTGTATACCAGTTGTGCTTGGCTGCACAAATTTTGTTCTGCTAGGTTGAAGCATTCCTTTGCAGGATGACTTTGAATATTTAGGTTTTACTACATTTTCCCCTCTAGGGATACATGCTTTTGAAAATCTAAATCAAACACGGTTTGTGCTAGCTGGTTGAAACTTGACTCACTGAATGAATTCTCATTGTGCTCTCTATGCTTCGTTACCGGTTTATGTACCCCTAAGCAGAGCAAAGAAAAATAGACTTTCATTTGAACGTGTTTGTAGAGCATCCACAGAACTCAAGAGTTTACTGGACTCTCAGCAAATGTTTTTTCACCCGATCTTGTTGAAACTTGGCAGCAAAAATGAGTATATGGGTTGCACTTGGCAGCCCAAATTTCGTAATCTTATGTTGAAGAGTTCCTTTGCAGGAACACTTTGAATTTTTAGGTTTAACTTCTTTTTTCCCTATGTGAATACATGCATTTGGAATGCTAAATCAAACACAGTTTGTGATACCTGTTTGAAACTTGGCTCACTCAATTAGTTCTCAGTGCACTCTCTATGCATTGTCCCCCGCTGAAGTATCCCCAAGCAGAGGCAAGGAAAATACGCTTTCTTATGTAAGTGTTTGCAGAGCTTCCACAAAACTCCCAAGTTTACTGGAATTTCAGCGAATATTTTTTCACTTGATCTTCTTGATCCTAGGTAAGAAAGATGAGTATACCAGTTGCATTTGCCTGCCAAAATTTCGTTCTTCTAAGTTGAAGCATGTGCTTTCAGGAAGACCTTGCATTTGGGGGGGTTTCTCTTCATTTTAACGTATAGGAATACATGCATTTGGAACTCTAAATCAAACACTGTTTGTGCTAGCTGCTTGAAGCTTGACTCACTCAATTAGTTCCTGGTGTACTCTCTGTGCTTTGTTCCCTGTTGAAGTGGTCCTAAGTGGAGGCGAGGAACATACGCTTTCCTTAGAAAGCATTTACAGAGCTTCCACAGAGCTCCAAGTGAACTGGAATCTCTGCAAATATTTACTCACCTGATCTTGATGACCCTTGTCAGGAAAGATGAGTATACCAGTTGCACTTAGCTACCCAAATGTCGTTCTTCTAGGTTGAAAAGTTCGTTTGCAGGAACACTTTGAATTTTTAGGTTTCACTTCACTTTTCCTTATAGGGACGTATGCACTTGGACTTATAAATCAAACACGGTTTATGCTAGCTGCTTGAAACTGAAACTCACTCAACTAGTTCTCAGTGCGATCTCTATGCTTTGTTTTCTGTTGAAGTAACCCTAAGCAGAGGCCAGGGAAAGAAACTTTCATTGGAAAGCATTTGCAGTGATTGCACAGAACTTTGAGTTTCCTGGAATCTCAGCAAATATTTTTTCACCCTAACTTGTTGTTAACTTGACAGGAAAGATAAGTATACCGGTTGCATTTGTCTGCCCAAATTTAGATCTTCTAGGTTGAATAGTTGGTTTGCAGGAATACTTTGAAATTTTAGGTTTCACTTCATTTTCCCCTATAGGGATACATGCATATGGAACTCTAAATCAAACACGGTTTTTGCTGTGTGCTTGTAACTTGACTCATTCAACTAGTTCTCAGTGCACTCTCTATGCATTGTTCCCTGTTGAAGTAGCCCTAAGCAGAGGCAAGGAAAACACACTTTCTTTGGAAAGTATTCACCGAGCTTCCAAAAAACTCAGAGATTACGGAAACCTCAGCAAATATTTTGTCACCCTATCTTGTTGATACTTGGTAGGAAAAAGGTGTATACCAGTTGCGTTTGGCTGCACAAATTTTGTTCTGCTAGGTTGAAGCATTCCTTTGCAGGATGACTTTGAATATTTAGGTTTTACTACATTTTCCCCTCTAGGGATACATGCTTTTGAAAATCTAAATCAAACACGGTTTGTGCTAGCTGCTTGAAACTTGACTCACTGAATGAATTCTCATTGTGCTCTCTACGCTTTGTTACCGGTTTATGTACCCCTAAGCAGAGCAAAGAAAAATAGACTTTCATCTGAACGTGTTTGTAGAGCATCCACAGAACTCAAGAGTTTACTGGACTCTCAGCAAATGTTTTTTCACCCGATCTTGTTGAAACTTGGCAGCAAAAATGAGTATATGGGTTGCACTTGGCAGCCCAAATTTCGTAATCTTATGTTGAAGAGTTCCTTTGCAGGAACACTTTGAATTTTTAGGTTTAACTTCTTTTTTCCCTATGTGAATACATGCATTTGGAATGCTAAATCAAACACAGTTTGTGATACCTGTTTGAAACTTGGCTCACTCAATTAGTTCTCAGTGCACTCTCTATGCATTGTCCCCCGCTGAAGTATCCCCAAGCAGAGGCAAGGAAAATACGCTTTCTTATGTAAGTGTTTGCAGAGCTTCCACAAAACTCCCAAGTTTACTGGAATTTCAGCGAATATTTTTTCACTTGATCTTGTTGATCCTAGGTAAGAAAGATGAGTATACCAGTTGCATTTGCCTGCCAAAATTTCGTTCTTCTAAGTTGAAGCATGTGCTTTCAGGAAGACATTGCATTTGGGGGGGTTTCTCTTCATTTTAACCTATAGGAATACATGCATTTGGAACTCGAAATCAAACACTGTTTGTGCTAGCTGCTTGAAGCTTGACTCACTCAATTAGTTCCTGGTGTACTCTCTGTGCTTTGTTCCCTGTTGAAGTGGTCCTAAGTGGAGGCGAGGAACATACGCTTTCCTTAGAAAGCATTTACAGAGCTTCAACAGAGCTCCAAGTGAACTGGAATCTCTGCAAATATTTACTCACCTGATCTTGATGACCCTTGTCAGGAAAGATGAGTATACCAGTTGCACTTAGCTACCCAAATGTCGTTCTTCTAGGTTGAAAAGTTCGTTTGCAGGAACACTTTGAATTTTTAGGTTTCACTTCAAATTTCCTTATAGGGACGTATGCATTTGGACTTATAAATCAAACACGGTTTATGCTAGCTGCTTGAAACTGAAACTCACTCAACTAGTTCTCAGTGCGATCTCTATGCTTTGTTTTCTGTTGAAGTAACCCTAAGCAGAGGCCAGGGAAAGAAACATTCATTGGAAAGCATTTGCAGTGATTCCACAGAACTTTGAGTTTCCTGGAATCTCAGCAAATATTTTTTCACCCTAACTTGTTGTTAACTCGACAGGAAAGATAAGTATACCGGTTGCATTTGGCTGCCCAAATTTAAATCTTCTAGGATGAATAGTTCTTTTGCAGGAATACTTTGAAATTTTAGGTTTCACTTCATTTTCCCCTATAGGGATACATGCACATGGAACTCTAAATCAAACACGGTTTTTGCTGTGTGCTTGTAACTTGACTCATTCAACTAGTTCTCAGTGCACTCTCTATGCATTGTTCCCTGTTGAAGTAGTCCTAAGCAGAGGCAAGGAAAACACACTTTCTTTGGAAAGTATTCACCGAGCTTCCAAAAAACTCAGAGATTACGGAAACCTCAGCAAATATTTTGTCACCCTATCTTGTTGATACTTGGTAGGAAAAAGGTGTATACCAGTTGCGCTTGGCTGCACAAATTTTGTTCTGCTAGGTTGAAGCATTCCTTTGCAGGATGACTTTGAATATTTAGGTTTTACTACATTTTCCCCTCTAGGGATACATGCTTTTGAAAATCTAAATCAAACACGGTTTGTGCTAGCTGCTTGAAACTTGATTCACTGAATGAATTCTCATTGTGCTCTCTACGCTTTGTTACCGGTTTATGTACCCCTAAGCAGAGCAAAGAAAAATAGACTTTCATTTGAACGTGTTTGTAGAGCATCCACAGAACTCAAGAGTTTACTGGACTCTCAGCAAATGTTTTTTCACCCGATCTTGTTGATACTTGGCAGCAAAAATGAGTATATGGGTTGCACTTGGCAGCCCAAATTTCGTAATCTTATGTTGAAGAGTTCCTTTGCAGGAACACTTTGAATTTTTAGGTTTAACTTCTTTTTTCCCTATGTGAATACATGCATTTGGAATGCTAAATCAAACACAGTTTGTGATACCTGTTTGAAACTTGGCTCACTCAATTAGTTCTCAGTGCACTCTCTATGCATTGTCCCCCGCTGAAGTATCCCCAAGCAGAGGCAAGGAAAATACGCTTTCTTATGTAAGTGTTTGCAGAGCTTCCACAAAACTCCCAAGTTTACTGGAATTTCAGCGAATATTCTTTCACTTGATCTTGTTGATCCTAGGTAAGAAAGACGAGTATACCAGTTGCATTTGCCTGCCAAAATTTCGTTCTTCTAAGTTGAAGCATGTGCTTTCAGGAAGACATTGCATTTGGGGGGTTTCTCTTCATTTTAAATATAGGAATACATGCATTTGGAACTCTAAATCAAACACTGTTTGTGCTAGCTGCTTGAAGCTTGACTCACTCAATTAGTTCCTGGTGTACTCTCTGTGCTTTGTTCAATGTTGAAGTGGTCCTAAGTGGAGGCGAGGAACATACGCTTTCCTTAGAAAGCATTTACAGAGCTTCAACAGAGCTCCAAGTGAACTGGGATCTCTGCAAACATTTACTCACCTGATCTTGATGACCCTTGTCAGGAAAGATGAGTATACCAGTTGCACTTAGCTACCCAAATGTCGTTCTTCTAGGTTGAAAAGTTCCTTTGCAGGAACACTTTGAATTTTTAGGTTTCACTTCACTTTTCCTTATAGGGACGTATGCATTTGGACTTATAAATCAAACACGGTTTATGCTAGCTGCTTGAAACTGAAACGCACTCAACTAGTTCTCAGTGCAATCTCTATGCTTTGTTTTCTGTTGAAGTAACCCTAAGCAGAGGCCAGGGAAAGAAACTTTCATTGGAAAGCATTTGCAGTGATTCCACAGAACTTTGAGGTTCCTGGAATCTCAGCAAATATTTTTTCACCCTAACTTGTTGTTAACTCGACAGGAAAGATAAGTAGACCGGTTGCATTTGGCTGCCCAAATTTAGATCTTCTAGGTTGAATAGTTGGTTTGCAGGAATACTTTGAAATTTTAGGTTTCACTTCATTTTCCCCTATAGGGATACATGCATATGGAACTCTAAATCAAACACGGTTTTTGCTGTGTGCTTGTAACTTGACTCATTCAACTAGTTCTCAGTGCACTCTCTATGCATTGTTCCCTGTTGAAGTAGCCCTAAGCAGAGGCAAGGAAAACACACTTTCTTTGGAAAGTATTCACCGAGCTTCCAAAAAACTCAGAGATTACGGAAACCTCAGCAAATATTTTGTCACCCTATCTTGTTGATACTTGGTAGGAAAAAGGTGTATACCAGTTGCGCTTGGCTGCACAAATTTTGTTCTGCTAGGTTGAAGCATTCCTTTGCAGGATGACTTTGAATATTTAGGTTTTACTACATTTTCCCCTCTAGGGATACATGCTTTTGAAAATCTAAATCAAACACGGTTTGTGCTAGCTGCTTGAAACTTGACTCACTGAATGAATTCTCATTGTGCTCTCTACGCTTCGTTACCGGTTTATGTACCCCTAAGCAGAGCAAAGAAAAATAGACTTTCATTTGAACGTGTTTGTAGAGCATCCACAGAACTCAAGAGTTTACTGGACTCTCAGCAAATGTTTTTTCACCCGATCTTGTTGATACTTGGCAGCAAAAATGAGTATATGGGTTGCACTTGGCAGCCCAAATTTTGTAATCTTATGTTGAAGAGTTCCTTTGCAGGAACACTTTGAATTTTTAGGTTTAACTTCTTTTTTCCCTATGTGAATACATGCATTTGGAATGCTAAATCAAACACAGTTTGTGATACCTGTTTGAAACTTGGCTCACTCAATTAGTTCTCACTGCACTCTCTATGCATTGTCCCCCGCTGAAGTATCCGCAAGCAGAGGCAAGGAAAATACGCTTTCTTATGTAAGTGTTTGCAGAGCTTCCACAAAACTCCCAAGTTTACTGGAATTTCAGCGAATATTTTTTCACTTGATCTTGTTGATCCTAGGTAAGAAAGATGAGTATACCAGTTGCATTTGCCTGCCAAAATTTCGTTCTTCTAAGTTGAAGCATGTGCTTTCAGGAAGACATTGCATTTGGGGGGTTTCTCTCCATTTTAACCTCTAGGAATACATGCATTTGGAACTCTAAATCAAACACTGTTTGTGCTAGCTGCTTGAAGCTTGACTCACTCAATTAGTTCCTGGTGTACTCTCTGTGCTTTGTTCCCTGTTGAAGTGGTCCTAAGTGGAGGCGAGGAACATACGCTTTCCTTAGAAAGCATTTACAGAGCTTCAACAGAGCTCCAAGTGAACTGGAATCTCTGCAAATATTTACTCACCTGATCTTGATGACACTTGTCAGGAAAGATGAGTATACCAGTTGCACTTAGCTACCCAAATGTCGTTCTTCTAGGATGAAAAGTTCGTTTGCAGGAACACTTTGAATTTTTAGGTTTCACTTCAATTTTCCTTATAGGGACGTACGCATTTGGACTTATAAATCAAACACGGTTTATGCTAGCTGCTTGAAACTGAAACTCACTCAACTAGTTCTCAGTGCGATCTCTATGCTTTGTTTTCTGTTGAAGTAACCCTAAGCAGAGGCCAGGGAAAGAAACTTTCATTGGAAAGCATTTGCAGTGATTCCACAGAACTTTGAGTTTCCTGGAATCTCAGCAAATATTTTTTCACCCTAACTTGTTGTTAACTCGACAGGAAAGATAAGTAGACCGGTTGCATTTGGCTGCCCAAATTTAGATCTTCTAGGTTGAATAGTTGGTTTGCAGGAATACTTTGAAATTTTAGGTTTCACTTCATTTTCCCCTATAGGGTTACATGCACATGGAACTCTAAATCAAACACGGTTTTTGCTGTGTGCTTGTAACTTGACTCATTCAACTAGTTCTCAGTGCACTCTCTATGCATTGTTCCCTGTTGAAGTAGCCCTAAGCAGAGGCAAGGAAAACACACTTTCTTTGGAAAGTATTCACCGAGCTTCCAAAAAACTCAGAGTTTACGGAAACCTCAGCAAATATTTTGTCACCCTATCTTGTTGATACTTGGTAGGAAAAAGGTGTATACCAGTTGCGCTTGGCTGCACAAATTTTGTTCTGCTAGGTTGAAGCATTCCTTTGCAGGATGACTTTGAATATTTAGCTTTTACTACATTTTCCCCTCTAGGGATACATGCTTTTGAAAATCTAAATCAAACACGGTTTGTGCTAGGTGCTTGAAACTTGAATCACTGAATGAATTCTCATTGTGCCCTCTACGCTTTATTACCGGTTTATGTACCCCTAAGCAGAGCAAAGAAAAATAGACTTTCATTTGAACGTGTTTGTAGAGCATCCACAGAACTCAAGAGTTTACTGGACTCTCAGCAAATGTTTTTTCACCCGATCTTGTTGAAACTTGGCAGCAAAAATGAGTATATGGGTTGCACTTGGCAGCCCAAATTTCGTAATCTTATGTTGAAGAGTTCCTTTGCAGGAACACTTTGAATTTTTAGGTTTAACTTCTTTTTTCCCTATGCGAATACATGCATTTGGAATGCTAAATCAAACACAGTTTGTGATACCTGTTTGAAACTTGGCTCACTCAATTAGCTCTCAGTGCACTCTCTGTGCATTGTCCCCCGCTGAAGTATCCCCAAGCAGAGGCAACGAAAATACGCTTTCTTATGTAAGTGTTTGCAGAGCTTCCACAAAACTCCCAAGTTTACTGGAATTTCAGCGAATATTTTTTCACTTGATCTTGTTGATCCTAGGTAAGAAAGATGAGTATGCCAGTTGCATTTGCATGCCAAAATTTCGTTCTTCTAAGTTGAAGCATGTGCTTCCAGGAAGACATTGCATTTGGGGGGTTTCTCTTCATTTTCACCTATAGGAATACATGCATTTGGAACTCTAAATCAAACACTGTTTGTGCTAGCTGCTTGAAGCTTGACTCACTCAATTAGTTCCTGGTGTACTCTCTGTGCTTTGTTCCCTGTTGAAGTGGTCCTAAGTGGAGGCGAGGAACACACGCTTTCCTTAGAAAGCATTTACAGAGCTTCAACAGAGCTCCAAGTGAACTGGAATCTCTGCAAATATTTACTCACCTGATCTTGATGACCCTTGTCAGGAAAGATGAGTATACCAGTTGCACTTAGCTACCCAAATGTCGTTCTTCTAGGTTGAAAAGTTCATTTGCAGTAACACTTTGAATTTTTAGGTTTCACTTCACTTTTCCTTATAGGGACGTATGCATTTGGACTTATAAATCAAACACGGTTTATGCTAGCTGCTTGAAACTGAAACTCACTCAACTAGTTCTCAGTGCGATCTCTATGATTTGTTTTCTGTTGAAGTAACCCTAAGCAGAGGCCAGGGAAAGAAACTTTCATTGGAAAGCATTTGCAGTGATTCCACAGAACGTTGAGTTTCCTGGAATCTCAGCAAATATTTTTTCACCCTAACTTGTTGTTAACTCGACAGGAAAGATAAGTATACCGGTTGCATTTGGCTGCCCAAATTTAGATCTTCTAGGTTGAATAGTTGGTTTGCAGGAATACTTTGAAATTTTAGGTTTCACTTCATTTTCCCCTATAGGGATACATGCATATGGAACTCTAAATCAAACACGGTTTTTGCTGTGTGCTTGTAACTTGACTCATTCAACTAGTTCTCAGTGCACTCTCTATGCATTGTTCCCTGTTGAAGTAGCCCTAAGCAGAGGCAAGGAAAACACACTTTCTTTGGAAAGTATTCACCGAGCTTCCAAAAAACTCAGAGATTACGGAAACCTCAGCAAATATTTTGTCACCCTATCTTGTTGATACTTGGTAGGAAAAAGGTGTATACCAGTTGCGCTTGGCTGCACAAATTTTGTTCTGCTAGGTTGAAGCATTCCTTTGCAGGATGACTTTGAATATTTAGCTTTTACTACATTTTCCCCTCTAGGGATACATGCTTTTGAAAATCTAAATCAAACACGGTTTGTGCTAGCTGCTTGAAACTTGACTCACTGAATGAATTCTCATTGTGCTTTCTACACTTTGTTACCGGTTTATGTACCCCTAAGCAGAGCAAAGAAAAATAGACTTTCATTTGAACGTGTTTGTAGAGCATCCACAGAACTCAAGAGTTTACTGGACTCTCAGCAAATGTTTTTTCACCCGATCTTGTTGAAACTTGGCAGCAAAAATGAGTATATGGGTTGCACTTGGCAGCCCAAATTTCGTAATCTTATGTTGAAGAGTTCCTTTGCAGGAACACTTTGAATTTTTAGGTTTAACTTCTTTTTTCCCTAGGTGAATACATGCATTTGGAATGCTAAATCAAACACAGTTTGTGATACCTGTTTGAAACTTGGCTCACTCAATTAGTTCTCAGTGCACTCTCTATGCATTGTCCCCCGCTGAAGTATCCCCAAGCAGAGGCAAGGAAAATACGCTTTCTTATGTAAGTGTTTGCAGAGCTTCCACAAAACTCCCAAGTTTACTGGAATTTCAGCGAATATTTTTTCACTTGATCTTGTTGATCCTAGGTAAGAAAGATGAGTACACCAGTTGCATTTGCCTGCCAAAATTTCGTTCTTCTAAGTTGAAGCATGTGCTTTCAGGAAGACATTGCATTTGGGGGGTTTCTCTTCATTTTAACCTCTAGGAATACATGCATTTGGAACTCTAAATCAAACACTGTTTGTGCTAGCTGCTTGAAGCTTGACTCACTCAATTAGTTCCTGGTGTACTCTCTGTGCTTTGTTCCCTGTTGAAGTGGTCCTAAGTGGAGGCGAGGAACATACGCTTTCCTTAGAAAGCATTTACAGAGCTTCCACAGAGCTCCAAGTTAACTGGAATCTCTGCAAATATTTACTCACCTGATTTTGATGACCCTTGTCAGGAAAGATGAGTATACCAGTTGCACTTAGCTACCCAAATGTCGTTCTTCTAGGTTGAAAAGTTCGTTTGCAGGAACACTTTGAATTTTTAGGTTTCACTTCACTTTTCCTTATAGGGACGTACGCATTTGGACTTATAAATCAAACACGGTTTATGCTAGCTGCTTGAAACTGAAACTCACTCAACTAGTTCTCAGTGCGATCTCTATGCTTTGTTTTCTGTTGAAGTAACCCTAAGCAGAGGCCAGGGAAAGAAACTTTCATTGGAAAGCATTTGCAGTGATTCCACAGAACTTTGAGTTTCCTGGAATATCAGCAAATATTTTTTCACCCTAACTTTTTGCTAACTCGACAGGAAAGATAAGTATACCGGTTTCATTTGGCTGCCCAAATTTAGATCTTCTAGGTTGAATAGTTGGTTTGCAGGAATACTTTGAAATTTTAGGTTTCACTTCATTTTCCCCTATAGGGATACATGCATACGGAACTCTAAATCAAACACGGTTTTTCTGTGTGCTTGTAACTTGACTCATTCAACTAGTTCTCAGTGCACTCTCTGTGCATTGTTCCCTGTTGAAGTAGCCCTAAGCAGAGGCAAGGAAAACACACTTTCTTTGGAAAGTATTCACCGAGCTTCCAAAAAACTCAGAGATTACGGAAACCTCAGCAAATATTTTGTCACCCTATCTTGTTGATACTTGGTAGGAAAAAGGTGTATACCAGTTGCGCTTGGCTGCACAAATTTTGTTCTGCTAGGTTGAAGCATTCCTTTGCAGGACGACTTTGAATATTTAGGTTTTGCTACATTTTCCCCTCTAGGGATACATGCTTTTGAAAATCTAAATCAAACACGGTTTGTGCTAGCTGCTTGAAACTTGACTCACTGAATGAATTCTCATTGTGCTCTCTACGCTTTGTTACCGGTTTATGTACCCCTAAGCAGAGCAAAGAAAAATAGACTTTCATTTGAACGTGTTTGTAGAGCATCCACAGAACTCAAGAGTTTACTGGACTCTCAGCAAATGTTTTTTCACCCGATCTTGTTGAAACTTGGCAGCAAAAATGAGTATATGGGTTGCACTTGGCAGCCCAAATTTCGTAATCTTATGTTGAAGAGTTCCTTTGCAGGAACACTTTGAATTTTTAGGTTTAACTTCTTTTTTCCCTAGGTGAATACATGCATTTGGAATGCTAAATCAAACACAGTTTGTGATACCTGTTTGAAACTTGGCTCACTCAATTAGTTCTCAGTGCACTCTCTATGCATTGTCCCCCGCTGAAGTATCCCCAAGCAGAGGCAAGGAAAATACGCTTTCTTATGTAAGTGTTTGCAGAGCTTCCACAAAACTCCCAAGTTTACTGGAATTTCAGCGAATATTTTTTCACTTGATCTTGTTGATCCTAGGTAAGAAAGATGAGTATACCAGTTGCATTTGCCTGCCAAAATTTCGTTCTTCTAAGTTGAAGCATGTGCTTTCAGGAAGACATTGCATTTGGGGGGTTTCTCTTCATTTTAACCTCTAGGAATACATGCATTTGGAACTCTAAATCAAACACTGTTTGTGCTAGCTGCTTGAAGCTTGACTCACTCAATTAGTTCCTGGTGTACTCTCTGTGCTTTGTTCCCTGTTGAAGTGGTCCTAAGTGGAGGCGAGGAACATACGCTTTCCTTAGAAAGCATTTACAGAGCTTCCACAGAGCTCCAAGTTAACTGGAATCTCTGCAAATATTTACTCACCTGATCTTGATGACCCTTGTCAGGAAAGATGAGTATACCAGTTGCACTTAGCTACCCAAATGTCGTTCTTCTAGGTTGAAAAGTTCGTTTGCAGGAACACTTTGAATTTTTAGGTTTCACTTCACTTTTCCTTATAGGGACGTACGCATTTGGACTTATAAATCAAACACGGTTTATGCTAGCTGCTTGAAACTGAAACTCACTCAACTAGTTCTCAGTGCGATCTCTATGCTTTGTTTTCTGTTGAAGTAACCCTAAGCAGAGGCCAGGGAAAGAAACTTTCATTGGAAAGCATTTGCAGTGATTCCACAGAACTTTGAGTTTCCTGGAATATCAGCAAATATTTTTTCACCCTAACTTGTTGTTAACTCGACAGGAAAGATAAGTATACCAGTTGCATTTGGCTGCCCAAATTTAGATCTTCTAGGTTGAATAGTTGGTTTGCAAGAATACCTTGAAATATTAGGTTTCACTTCATTTTCCCCTATAGGGTTACATGCACATGGAACTCTAAATCAAACACGGTTTTTGCTGTGTGCTTGTAACTTGACTCATTCAACTAGTTCTCAGTGCACTCTCTATGCATTGTTCCCTGTTGAAGTAGCCCTAAGCAGAGGCAAGGAAAACACACTTTCTTTGGAAAGTATTCACCGAGCTTCCAAAAAACTCAGAGATTACGGAAACCTCAGCAAATATTTTGTCACCCTATCTTGTTGATACTTGGTAGGAAAAAGGTGTATACCAGTTGCGCTTGGCTGCACAAATTTTGTTCTGCTAGGTTGAAGCATTCCTTTGCAGGATGACTTTGAATATTTAGGTTTTACTACATTTTCCCCTCTAGGGATACATGCTTTTGAAAATCTAAATCAAACACGGTTTGTGCTAGCTGCTTGAAACTTGACTCACTGAATGAATTCTCATTGTGCTCTCTACGCTTTGTTACCGTTTTATGTACACCTAAGCAGAGCAAAGAAAAATAGACTTTCATTTGAACGTGTTTGTAGAGCATCCACAGAACTCAAGAGTTTACTGGACTCTCAGCAAATGTTTTTTCACCCGATCTTGTTGAAACTTGGCAGCAAAAATGAGTATATGGGTTGCACTTGGCAGCCCAAATTTCGTAATCTTATGTTGAAGAGTTCCTTTGCAGGAACACTTTGAATTTTTAGGTTTAACTTCTTTTTTCCCTATGTGAATACATGCATTTGGAATGCTAAATCAAACACAGTTTGTGATACCTGTTTGAAACTTGGCTCACTCAATTAGTTCTCAGTGCACTCTCTATGCATTGTCCCCCACTGAAGTATCCCCAAGCAGAGGCAAGGAAAATACGCTTTCTTATGTAAGTGTTTGCAGAGCTTCCACAAAACTCCCAAGTTTACTGGAATTTCAGCGAATATTTTTTCACTTGATCTTGTTGATCCTAGGTAAGAAAGATGAGTATACCAGTTGCATTTGCCTGCCAAAATTTCGTTCTTCTAAGTTGAAGCATGTGCTTTCAGGAAGACATTGCATTTGGGGGGTTTCTCTTCATTTTAACCTCTAGGAATACATGCATTTGGAACTCTAAATCAAACACTGTTTGTGCTAGCTGCTTGAAGCTTGACTCACTCAATTAGTTCCTGGTGTACTCTCTGTGCTTTGTTCCCTGTTGAAGTGGTCCTAAGTGGAGGCGAGGAACATACGCTTTCCTTAGAAAGCATTTACAGAGCTTCAACAGAGCTCCAAGTTAACTGGAATCTCTGCAAATATTTACTCCCCTGATCTTGATGACCCTTGTCAGGAAAGATGAGTATACCAGTTGCACTTAGCTACCCAAATGTCGTTCTTCTAGGTTGAAAAGTTCGTTTGCAGGAACACTTTGAATTTTTAGGTTTCACTTCACTTTTCCTTATAGGGACGTACGCATTTGGACTTATAAATCAAACACGGTTTATGCTAGCTGCTTGAAACTGAAACTCACTCAACTAGTTCTCAGTGCGATCTCTATGCTTTGTTTTCTGTTGAAGTAACCCTAAGCAGAGGCCAGGGAAAGAAACTTTCATTGGAAAGCATTTGCAGTGATTCCACAGAACTTTGAGTTTCCTGGAATATCAGCAAATATTTTTTCACCCTAACTTGTTGTTAACTCGACAGGAAAGATAAGTATACCAGTTGCATTTGGCTGCCCAAATTTAGATCTTCTAGGTTGAATAGTTGGTTTGCAGGAATACCTTGAAATTGTAGGTTTCACTTCATTTTCCCCTATAGGGTTACATGCACATGGAACTCTAAATCAAACACGGTTTTTGCTGTGTGCTTGTAACTTGACTCATTCAACTACTTCTCAGTGCACTCTCTATGCATTGTTCCCTGTTGAAGTAGCCCTAAGCAGAGGCAAGGAAAACACACTTTCTTTGGAAAGTATTCACCAATCTTCCAAAAAACTCAGAGATTACGGAAACCTCAGCAAATATTTTGTCACCCTAACTTGTTGATACTTGGTAGGAAAAAGGTGTATACCAGTTGCGCTTGGCTGCACAAATTTTGTTCTGCTAGGTTGAAGCATTCCTTTTCAGGATGACTTTGAATATTTAGGTTTTACTACATTTTCCCCTCTAATGATACATGCTTATGAAAACCTAAATCAAACACGGTTTGTGCTAGCTGCTTGAAACTTGACTCACTGAATGAATTCTCATTGTGCTCTCTATGCTTTGTTACCGGTTCATGTACCCCTAAGCAGAACAAAAAAAATAGACTTTCATTTGAACGTGTTTGTAGAGCATCCACAGAACTCAAGAGTTTACTGGACTCTCAGCAAATGTTTTTTCACCCGATCTTGTTGATACTTGGCAGCAAAAATGAGTATATGGGTTGCACTTGGCAGCCCAAATTTCGTAATCTTATGTTGAAGAGTTCCTTTGCAGGAACACTTTGAATTTTTAGGTTTAACTTCTTTTTTCCCTATGTGAATACATGCATTTGGAATGCTAAATCAAACACAGTTTGTGATACCTGTTTGAAACTTGGCTCACTCAATTAGTTCTCAGTGCACTCTCTATGCATTGTCCCCAGCTGAAGTATCCCCAAGCAGAGGCAAGGAAAATACGCTTTCTTATGTAAGTGTTTGCAGAGCTTCCACAAAACTCCCAAGTTTACTGGAATTTCAGCGAATATTTTTTCACTTGATCTTGTTGATCCTAGGTAAGAAAGATGAGTATTCCAGTTGCATTTGCCTTCCAAAATTTCGTTCTTCTAAGTTGAAGCATGTGCTTTCAGGAAGACATTGCATTTGGGGGGTTTCTCTTCATTTTAACCTATAGGAATACATGCATTTGGAACTCTAAATCAAACACTGTTTGTGCTAGCTGCTTGAAGCTTGACTCACTCAGTTAGTTCCTGGTGTACTCTCTGTGCTTTGTTCCCTGTTGAAGTGGTCCTAAGTGGAGGCGAGGAACATACGCTTTCCTTAGAAAGCATTTACAGAGCTTCAACAGAGCTCCAAGTGAACTGGAATCTCTGCAAATATTTACTCACCTGATCTTGATGACCCTTGTCAGGAAAGATGAGTATACCAGTTGCACTTAGCTACCCAAATGTCGTTCTTCTAGGTTGAAAAGTTCGTTTGCAGGAACACTTTGAATTTTTAGGTTTCACTTCACTTTTCCTTATAGGGACGTATGCATTTGGACTTATAAATCAAACACGGTTTATGCTAGCTGCTTGAAACTGAAACTCACTCAACTAGTTCTCAGTGCGATCTCTATGCTTTGTTTTCTGTTGAAGTAACCCTAAGCAGAGGCCAGGGAAAGAAACTTTCATTGGAAAGCATTTGCAGTGATTGCACAGAACTTTGAGTTTCCTGGAATCTCAGCAAATATTTTTTCACCCTAACTTGTTGTTAACTCGACAGGAAAGATAAGTAGACCGGTTGCATTTGGCTGCCCAAATTTAGATCTTCTAGGTTGAATAGTTGGTTTGCAGGAATACTTTGAAATTTTAGGTTTCACTTCATTTTCCCCTATAGGGATACATGCACATGGAACTCTAAATCAAACACGGTTTTTGCTGTGTGCTTGTAACTTGACTCATTCAACTAGTTCTCAGTGCACTCTCTATGCATTGTTCCCTGTTGAAGTAGCCCTAAGCAGAGGCAAGGAAAACACACTTTCTTTGGAAAGTATTCACCGAGCTTCCAAAAAACTCAGAGTTTACGGAAACCTCAGCAAATATTTTGTCACCCTATCTTGTTGATACTTGGTAGGAAAAAAGGTGTATACCAGTTGCGCTTGGCTGCACAAATTTTGTTCTGCTAGGTTGAAGCATTCCTTTGCAGGATGACTTTGAATATTTAGGTTTTACTACATTTTCCCCTCTTTGGGGTACATGCTTTTGAAAATCTAAATCAAACACGGTTTGTGCTAGCTGCTTGAAACTTGACTCACTGAATGAATTCTCATTGTGCTCTCTACGCTTTGTTACCGGTTTATGTACCCCTAAGCAGAGCAAAGAAAAATAGACTTTCATTTGAACGTGTTTGTAGAGCATCCACAGAACTCAAGAGTTTACTGGACTCTCAGCAAATGTTTTTTCACCCGATCTTGTTGAAACTTGGCAGCAAAAATGAGTATATGGGTTGCACTTGGCAGCCCAAATTTCGTAATCTTATGTTGAAGGGTTCCTTTGCAGGAACACTTTGAATTTTTAGGTTTAACTTCTTTTTTCCCTATGTGAATACATGCATTTGGAATGCTAAATCAAACACAGATTGTGATACCTGTTTGAAACTTGGCTCACTCAATTAGTTCTCAGTGCACTCTCTATGCATTGTCCCCCGCTGAAGTATCCCCAAGCAGAGGCAAGGAAAATACGCTTTCTTATGTAAGTGTTTGCAGAGCTTCCACAAAACTCCCAAGTTTACTGGAATTTCAGCGAATATTTTTTCACTTGATCTTGTTGATCCTAGGTAAGAAAGATGAGTATACCAGTTGCATTTGCCTGCCAAAATTTCGTTCTTCTAAGTTGAAGCATGTGCTTTCAGGAAGACATTGCATTTGGGGGGTTTCTCTTCATTTTAACCTATAGGAATACATGCATTTGGAACTCTAAATCAAACACTGTTTGTGCTAGCTGCTTGAAGCTTGACTCACTCAGTTAGTTCCTGGTGTACTCTCTGTGCTTTGTTCCCTGTTGAAGTGGTCCTAAGTGGAGGCGAGGAACATACGCTTTCCTTAGAAAGCATTTACAGAGCTTCAACAGAGCTCCAAGTGAACTGGAATCTCTGCAAATATTTACTCACCTGATCTTGATGACCCTTGTCAGGAAAGATGAGTATACCAGTTGCACTTAGCTACCCAAATGTCGTTCTTCTATGTTGAAAAGTTCGTTTGCAGGAACACTTTGAATTTTTAGGTTTCACTTCACTTTTCCTTATAGGGACGTACGCATTTGGACTTATAAATCAAACACGGTTTATGCTAGCTGCTTGAAACTGAAACTCACTCAACTAGTTCTCATTGCGATCTCTATGCTTTGTTTTCTGTTGAAGTAACCCTAAGCAGAGGCCAGGGAAAGAAACTTTCATTGGAAAGCATTTGCAGTGATTCCACAGAACTTTGAGTTTCCTGGAATATCAGCAAATATTTTTTCACCCTAACTTGTTGTTAACTCGACAGGAAAGATAAGTATACCAGTTGCATTTGGCTGCCCAAATTTAGATCTTCTAGGTTGAATAGTTGGTTTGCAGGAATACCTTGAAATTTTAGGTTTCACTTCATTTTCCCCTATAGGGTTACATGCACATGGAACTCTAAATCAAACACGGTTTTTGCTTTGTGCTTGTAACTTGACTCATTCAACTAGTTCTCAGTGCACTCTCTATGCATTGTTCCCTGTTGAAGTAGCCCTAAGCAGAGGCAAGGAAAACACACTTTCTTTGGAAAGTATTCACCAATCTTCCAAAAAACTCAGAGATTACGGAAACCTCAGCAAATATTTTGTCACCCTATCTTGTTGATACTTGGTAGGAAAAAAGGTGTATACCAGTTGCGCTTGGCTGCACAAATTTTGTTCTGCTAGGTTGAAGCATTCCTTTGCAGGATGACTTTGAATATTTAGCTTTTACTACATTTTCCCCTCTAGGGATACATGCTTTTGAAAATCTAAATCAAACACGGTTTGTGCTAGCTGCTTGAATTCTGACTCACTGAATGAATTCTCATTGTGCTCTCTATGCTTTGTTACCGGTTTATGTACCCCTAAGCAGAGCAAAGAAAAATAGACTTTCATTTGAACGTGTTTGTAGAGCATCCACAGAACTCAAGAGTTTACTGGAGTCTCAGCAAATGTTTTTTCACCCGATCTTGTTGAAACTTGGCAGCAAAAATGAGTATATGGGTTGCACTTGGCAGCCCAAATTTCGTAATCTTATGTTGAAGGGTTCCTTTGCAGGAACACTTTGAATTTTTAGGTTTAACTTCTTTTTTCCCTATGTGAATACATGCATTTGGAATGCTAAATCAAACACAGTTTGTGATACCTGTTTGAAACTTGGCTCACTCAATTAGTTCTCAGTGCACTCTCTATGCATTGTCCCCCGCTGAAGTATCCCCAAGCAGAGGCAAGGAAAATACGCTTTCTTATGTAAGTGTTTGCAGAGCTTCCACAAAAATCCCAAGTTTACTGGAATTTCAGCGAATATTTTTTCACTTGATCTTGTTGATCCTAGGTAAGAAAGATGAGTATACCAGTTGCATTTGCCTGCCAAAATTTCGTTCTTCTAAGTTGAAGCATGTGCTTTCAGGAAGACATTGCATTTGGGGGGTTTCTCTTCATTTTAACCTATAGGAATACATGCATTTGGAACTCTAAATCAAACACTGTTTGTGCTAGCTACTTGAAGCTTGACTCACTCAGTTAGTTCCTGGTGTACTCTCTGTGCTTTGTTCCCTGTTGAAGTGGTCCTAAGTGGAGCCGAGGAACATACGCTTTCCTTAGAAAGCATTTACAGAGCTTCAACAGAGCTCCAAGTTAACTGGAATCTCTGCAAATATTTACTCACCTGATCTTGATGACCCTTGTCAGGAAAGATGGGTATACCAGTTGCACTTAGCTACCCAAATGTCGTTCTTCTATGTTGAAAAGTTCGTTTGCAGGAACACTTTGAATTTTTAGGTTTCACTTCACTTTTCCTTATAGGGACGTACGCATTTGGACTTATAAATCAAACACGGTTTATGCTAGCTGCTTGAAACTGAAACTCACTCAACTAGTTCTCATTGCGATCTCTATGCTTTGTTTTCTGTTGAAGTAACCCTAAGCAGAGGCCAGGGAAAGAAACTTTCATTGGAAAGCATTTGCAGTGATTCCACAGAACTTTGAGTTTCCTGGAATCTCAGCAAATATTTTTTCACCCTAACTTGTTGTTAACTCGACAGGAAAGATAAGTATACCGGTTGCATTTGGCTTCCCAAATTTAGATCTTCTAGGTTGAATAGTTGGTTTGCAGGAATACTTTGAAATTTTAGGTTTCACTTCATTTTCCCCTATAGGGATACATGCACATGGAACTCTAAATCAAACACGGTTTTTGCTGTGTGCTTGTAACTTGACTCATTCAACTAGTTCTCAGTGCACTCTCTATGCATTGTTCCCTGTTGAAGTAGCCCTAAGCAGAGGCAAGGAAAACACACTTTCTTTGGAAAGTATTCACCGAGCTTCCAAAAAACTCAGAGATTACGGAAACCTCAGCAAATATTTTGTCACCCTATCTTGTTGATACTTGGTAGGAAAAAGGTGTATACCAGTTGCGCTTGGCTGCACAAATTTTGTTCTGCTAGGTTGAAGCATTCCTTTGCAGGATGACTTTGAATATTAGGGTTTTACTACATATTCCCCTCTAGGGATACATGCTTTTGAAAATCTAAATCAAACACGGTTTGTGCTAGCTTCTTGAAACTTGACTCACTGAATGAATTCTCATTGTGCTCTCTACGCTTCGTTACCGGTTTATGTACCCCTAAGCAGAGCAAAGAAAAATAGACTTTCATTTGAACGTGTTTGTAGAGCATCCACAGAACTCAAGAGTTTACTGGACTCTCAGCAAATGTTTTTTCACCCGATCTTGTTGAAACTTGGCAGCAAAAATGAGTATATGGGTTGCACTTGGCAGCCCAAATTTCGTAATCTTATGTTGAAGAGTTCCTTTGCAGGAACACTTTGAATTTTTAGGTTTAACTTCTTTTTTCCCTATGTGAATACATGCATTTGGAATGCTAAATCAAACACAGTTTGTGATACCTGTTTGAAACTTGGCTCACTCAATTAGTTCTCAGTGCACTCTCTATGCATTGTCCCCCGCTGAAGTATCCCCCAGCAGAGGCAAGGAAAATATGCTTTCTTATGTAAGTGTTTGCAGAGCTTCCACAAAACTCCCAAGTATACTGGAATTTCAGCAAATATTTTTTCCCTTGATCTTGTTGATCCTAGGTAAGAAAGATGAGTGTACCAGTTGCATTTGCCTGCAAAAATTTCGTTCTTCTAAGTTGAAGCATGTGCTTTCAGGAAGACATTGCATTTGGGGGGGGGTTTCTCTTCATTTTAACCTATAGGAATACATGCATTTGGAACTCTAAATCAAACACTGTTTGTGCTAGCTGCTTGAAGATTGACTCACTCAATTAGTTCCTGGTGTACTCTCTGTGCTTTGTTCCCTGTTGAAGTGGTCCTAAGTGGAGGCGAGGAACATACGCTTTCCTTAGAAAGCATTTACAGAGCTTCAACAGAGCTCCAAGTGAACTGGAATCTCTGCAAATATTTACTCACCTGATCTTGATGACCCTTGTCAGGAAAGATGAGTATACCAGTTGCACTTAGCTACCCAAATGTCGTTCTTCTAGGTTGAAAAGTTCGTTTGCAGGAACACTTTGAATTTTTAGGTTTCACTTCACTTTTCCTTATAGGGACGTATGCATTTGGACTTATAAATCAAACACGGTTTATGCTAGCTGCTTGAAACTGAAACTCACTCAACTAGTTCTCAGTGCGATCTCTATGCTTTGTTTTCTGTTGAAGTAACCCTAAGCAGAGGCCAGGGAAAGAAACTTTCATTGGAAAGCATTTGCAGTGATTCCACAGAACTTTGAGTTTTCTGGAATCTCAGCAAATATTTTTTCACCCTAACTTGTTGTTAACTCGACAGGAAAGATAAGTATACCGGTTGCATTTGGCTGCCCAAATTTAGATCATCTAGGTTGAATAGTTGGTTTGCAGGAATACTTTGAAATTTTAGGTTTCACTTCATTTTCCCCTATAGGGATACATGCACATGGAACTCTAAATCAAACACGGTTTTTGCTGTGTGCTTGTAACTTGACTCATTCAACTAGTTCTCAGTGCACTCTCTATGCATTGTTCCCTGTTGAAGTAGCCCTAAGCAGAGGCAAGGAAAACACACTTTCTTTGGAAAGTATTCACCGAGCTTCCAAAAAACTCAGAGATTACGGAAACCTCAGCAAATATTTTGTCACCCTATCTTGTTGATACTTGGTAGGAAAAAGGTGTATACCAGTTGCGCTTGGCTGCACAAATTTTGTTCTGCTAGGTTGAAGCATTCCTTTGCAGGATGACTTTGAATATTTAGGTTTTACTACATTTTCCCCTCTAGGGATACATGCTTTTGAAAATCTAAATCAAACACGGTTTGTGCTAGCTGCTTGAAACTTGACTCACTGAATGAATTCTCATTGTGCTCTCTACGCTTTGTTACCGTTTTATGTACACCTAAGCAGAGCAAAGAAAAATAGACTTTCATTTGAACGTGTTTGTAGAGCATCCACAGAACTCAAGAGTTTACTGGACTCTCAGCAAATGTTTTTTCACCCGATCTTGTTGAAACTTGGCAGCAAAAATGAGTATATGGGTTGCACTTGGCAGCCCAAATTTCGTAATCTTATGTTGAAGAGTTCCTTTGCAGGAACACTTTGAATTTTTAGGTTTAACTTCTTTTTTCCCTATGTGAATACATGCATTTGGAATGCTAAATCAAACACAGTTTGTGATACCTGTTTGAAACTTGGCTCACTCAATTAGTTCTCAGTGCACTCTCTATGCATTGTCCCCCGCTGAAGTATCCCCCAGCAGAGGCAAGGAAAATATGCTTTCTTATGTAAGTGTTTGCAGAGCTTCCACAAAACTCCCAAGTATACTGGAATTTCAGCAAATATTTTTTCCCTTGATCTTGTTGATCCTAGGTAAGAAAGATGAGTGTACCAGTTGCATT
The DNA here is from genome assembly GCF_047511675.1 of Marmota flaviventris. Taxonomy (NCBI): domain Eukaryota; kingdom Metazoa; phylum Chordata; class Mammalia; order Rodentia; family Sciuridae; genus Marmota; species Marmota flaviventris. The sequence goes on along the minus strand of NW_027288291.1, from coordinate 38,927 downwards.
TGCCTGCAAAAATTTCGTTCTTCTAAGTTGAAGCATGTGCTTTCAGGAAGACATTGCATTTGGGGGGGGTTTCTCTTCATTTTAACCTATAGGAATACATGCATTTGGAACTCTAAATCAAACACTGTTTGTGCTAGCTGCTTGAAGATTGACTCACTCAATTAGTTCCTGGTGTACTCTCTGTGCTTTGTTCCCTGTTGAAGTGGTCCTAAGTGGAGGCGAGGAACATACGCTTTCCTTAGAAAGCATTTACAGAGCTTCAACAGAGCTCCAAGTGAACTGGAATCTCTGCAAATATTTACTCACCTGATCTTGATGACCCTTGTCAGGAAAGATGAGTATACCAGTTGCACTTAGCTACCCAAATGTCGTTCTTCTAGGTTGAAAAGTTCGTTTGCAGGAACACTTTGAATTTTTAGGTTTCACTTCACTTTTCCTTATAGGGACGTATGCATTTGGACTTATAAATCAAACACGGTTTATGCTAGCTGCTTGAAACTGAAACTCACTCAACTAGTTCTCAGTGCGATCTCTATGCTTTGTTTTCTGTTGAAGTAACCCTAAGCAGAGGCCAGGGAAAGAAACTTTCATTGGAAAGCATTTGCAGTGATTCCACAGAACTTTGAGTTTCCTGGAATCTCAGCAAATATTTTTTCACCCTAACTTGTTGTTAACTCGACAGGAAAGATAAGTATACCGGTTGCATTTGGCTGCCCAAATTTAGATCATCTAGGTTGAATAGTTGGTTTGCAGGAATACTTTGAAATTTTAGGTTTCACTTCATTTTCCCCTATAGGGATACATGCACATGGAACTCTAAATCAAACACGGTTTTTGCTGTGTGCTTGTAACTTGACTCATTCAACTAGTTCTCAGTGCACTCTCTATGCATTGTTCCCTGTTGAAGTAGCCCTAAGCAGAGGCAAGGAAAACACACTTTCTTTGGAAAGTATTCACCGAGCTTCCAAAAAACTCAGAGATTACGGAAACCTCAGCAAATATTTTGTCACCCTATCTTGTTGATACTTGGTAGGAAAAAGGTGTATACCAGTTGCGCTTGGCTGCACAAATTTTGTTCTGCTAGGTTGAAGCATTCCTTTGCAGGATGACTTTGAATATTTAGGTTTTACTACATTTTCCCCTCTAGGGATACATGCTTTTGAAAATCTAAATCAAACACGGTTTGTGCTAGCTGCTTGAAACTTGACTCACTGAATGAATTCTCATTGTGCTCTCTACGCTTTGTTACCGTTTTATGTACACCTAAGCAGAGCAAAGAAAAATAGACTTTCATTTGAACGTGTTTGTAGAGCATCCACAGAACTCAAGAGTTTACTGGACTCTCAGCAAATGTTTTTTCACCCGATCTTGTTGAAACTTGGCAGCAAAAATGAGTATATGGGTTGCACTTGGCAGCCCAAATTTCGTAATCTTATGTTGAAGAGTTCCTTTGCAGGAACACTTTGAATTTTTAGGTTTAACTTCTTTTTTCCCTATGTGAATACATGCATTTGGAATGCTAAATCAAACACAGTTTGTGATACCTGTTTGAAACTTGGCTCACTCAATTAGTTCTCAGTGCACTCTCTAGGCATTGTCCCCCGCTGAAGTATCCCCAAGCAGAGGCAAGGAAAATACGCTTTCTTATGTAAGTGTTTGCAGAGCTTCCACAAAACTCCCAAGTTTACTGGAATTTCAGCGAATATTTTTTCACTTGATCTTGTTGATCCTAGGTAAGAAATATGAGCATACCAGTTGCATTTGCCTGCCAAAATTTGGTTCTTCTAAGTTGAAGCATGTGCTTTCAGGAAGGCATTGCATTTGGGGGTTTTCTCTTCATTTTAACCTATAGGAATACATGCATTTGGAACTCTAAATCAAACACTGTTTGTGCTAGCTGCTTGAAGCTTGACTCACTCAATTAGTTCCTGGTGTACTCTCTGTGCTTTGTTCCCTGTTGAAGTGGTCCTAAGTGGAGGCGAGGAACATACGCTTTCCTTAGAAAGCATTTACAGAGCTTCAACAGAGCTCCAAGTGAACTGGAATCTCTGCAAATATTTACTCACCTGATCTTGATGACCCTTGTCAGGAAAGATGAGTATACCAGTTGCACTTAGCTACCCAAATGTCGTTCTTCTAGGTTGAAAAGTTCGTTTGCAGGAACACTTTGAATTTTTAGGTTTCACTTCACTTTTCCTTATAGGGACGTATGCATTTGGACTTATAAATCAAACACGGTTTATGCTAGCTGCTTGAAACTGAAACTCACTCAACTAGTTCTCAGTGCGATCTCTATGCTTTGTTTTCTGTTGAAGTAACCCTAAGCAGAGGCCAGGGAAAGAAACTTTCATTGGAAAGCATTTGCAGTGATTGCACAGAACTTTGAGTTTCCTGGAATTTCAGCAAATATTTTTTCACCCTAACTTGTTGTTAACTCGACAGGAAAGATAAGTATACCAGTTGCATTTGGCTGCCCAAATTTAGATCTTCTAGGTTGAATAGTTGGTTTGCAGGAATACTTTGAAATTTTAGGTTTCACTTCATTTTCCCCTATAGGGATACATGCACATGGAACTCTAAATCAAACACGGTTTTTGCTGTGTGCTTGTAACTTGACTCATTCAACTAGTTCTCAGTGCACTCTCTATGCATTGTTCCCTGTTGAAGTAGCCCTAAGCAGAGGCAAGGAAAACACACTTTCTTTGGAAAGTATTCACCGAGCTTCCAAAAAACTCAGAGATTACGGAAACCTTAGCAAATATTTTGTCACCCTATCTTGTTGATACTTGGTAGGAAAAAGGTGTATACCAGTTGTGCTTGGGTGCACAAATTTTGTTCTGCTAGGTTGAAGCATTCCTTTGCAGGATGACTTTGAATATTTAGGTTTTACTACATTTTCCCCTCTAGGGATACATGCTTTTGAAAATCTAAATCAAACACGGTTTGTGCTAGCTGCTTGAAACTTGACTCACTGAATGAATTCTCATTGTGCTCTCTACGCTTCGTTACCGGTTTATGTACCCCTAAGCATAGCAAAGAAAAATAGACTTTCATTTGAACGTGTTTGTAGAGCATCCACCGGACTCAAGAGTTTACTGGACTCTCAGCAAATGTTTATTCACCCGATCTTGTTGATACTTGGCAGCAAAAATGAGAATATGGGTTGCACTTGGCAGCCCAAATTTCGTAATCTTATGTTGAAGAGTTCCTTTGCAGGAACACTTTGAATTTTTAGGTTTAACTTCTTTTTTCCCTATGTGAATACATGCATTTGGAATGCTAAATCAAACACAGTTTGTGATACCTGTTTGAAACTTGGCTCACTCAATTAGTTCTCAGTGCACTCTCTATGCATTGTCCCCCGCTGAAGTATCCCCAAGCAGAGGCAAGGAAAATACGCTTTCTTATGTAAGTGTTTGCAGAGCTTCCACAAAACTCCCAAGTTTACTGGAATTTCAGCGAATATTTTTTCACTTGATCTTGTTGATCCTAGGTAAGAAATATGAGCATACCAGTTGCATTTGCCTGCCAAAATTTGGTTCTTCTAAGTTGAAGCAGGTGCTTTCAGGAAGGCATTGCATTTGGGGGGTTTCTCTTCATTTTAACCTATAGGAATACATGCATTTGGAACTCTAAATCAAACACTGTTTGTGCTAGCTGCTTGAAGCTTGACTCACTCAATTAGTTCCTGGTGTTCTCTCTGTGCTTTGTTCCCTGTTGAAGTGGTCCTAAGTGGAGGCGAGGAACATACGCTTTCCTTAGAAAGCATTTACAGAGCTTCAACAGAGCTCCAAGTGAACTGGAATCTCTGCAAATATTTACTCACCTGATCTTGATGACCCTTGTCAGGAAAGATGAGTATACCAGTTGCACTTAGCTACCCAAATGTCGTTCTTCTAGGTTGAAAAGTTCGTTTGCAGGAACACTTTGAATTTTTAGGTTTCACTTCACTTTTCCTTATAGGGACGTATGCATTTGGACTTATAAATCAAACACGGTTTATGCTAGCTGCTTGAAACTGAAACGCACTCAACTAGTTCTCAGTGCGATCTCTATGCTTTGTTTTCTGTTGAAGTAACCCTAAGCAGAGGCCAGGGAAAGAAACTTTCATTGGAAAGCATTTGCAGTGATTCCACAGAACTTTGAGTTTCCTGGAATCTCAGCAAATATTTTTTCACCCTAACTTGTTGTTAACTCGACAGGAAAGATAAGTATACCAGTTGCATTTGGCTGCCCAAATTTAGATCTTCTAGGTTGAATAGTTGGTTTGCAGGAATACTTTGAAATTTTAGGTTTCACTTCATTTTCCCCTATAGGGATACATGCATATGGAACTCTAAATCAAACACGGTTTTTGCTGTGTGCTTGTAACTTGACTCATTCAACTAGTTCTCAGTGCACTCTCTATGCATTGTTCCCTGTTGAAGTAGCCCTAAGCAGAGGCAAGGAAAACACACTTTCTTTGGAAAGTATTCACCGAGCTTCCAAAAAACTCAGAGATTACGGAAACCTCAGCAAATATTTTGTCACCCTATCTTGTTGATACTTGGTAGGAAAAAGGTGTATACCAGTTGCGCTTGGCTGCACAAATTTTGTTCTGCTAGGTTGAAGCATTCCTTTGCAGGATGACTTTGAATATTTAGCTTTTACTACATTTTACCCTCTAGGGATACATGCTTTTGAAAATCTAAATCAAACACGGTTTGTGCTAGCTGCTTGAAACTTGACTCACTGAATGAATTCTCATTGTGCTCTCTACGCTTTGTTACCGGTTTATGTACCCCTAAGCAGAGCAAAGAAAAATAGACTTTCATTTGAACGTGTTTGTAGAGCATCCACAGAACTCAAGAGTTTACTGGACTCTCAGCAAATGTTTTTTCACCCGATCTTGTTGAAACTTGGCAGCAAAAATAAGTATATGTGTTGCACTTGGCAGCCCAAATTTCGTAATCTTATGTTGAAGAGTTCCTTTGCAGGAACACTTTGAATTTTTAGGTTTAACTTCTTTTTTCCCTATGTGAATACATGCATTTGGAATGCTAAATCAAACACAGTTTGTGATACCTGTTTGAAACTTGGCTCACTCAATTAGTTCTCAGTGCACTCTCTAGGCATTGTCCCCCGCTGAAGTATCCCCAAGCAGAGGCAAGGAAAATACGCTTTCTTATGTAAGTGTTTGCAGAGCTTCCACAAAACTCCCAAGTTTACTGGAATTTCAGCGAATATTTTTTCACTTGATCTTGTTGATCCTAGGTAAGAAATATGAGCATACCAGTTGCATTTGCCTGCCAAAATTTGGTTCTTCTAAGTTGAAGCATGTGCTTTCAGGAAGGCATTGCATTTGGGGGGTTTCTCTTCATTTTCACCTATAGGAATACATGCATTTGGAACTCTAAATCAAACACTGTTTGTGCTAGCTGCTTGGAGCTTGACTCACTCAATTAGTTCCTGGTGTACTCTCTGTGCTTTGTTCCCTGTTGAAGTGGTCCTAAGTGGAGGCGAGGAACATACGCTTTCCTTAGAAAGCATTTACAGAGCTTCAACAGAGCTCCAAGTGAACTGGAATCTCTGCAAATATTTACTCACCTGATCTTGATGACCCTTGTCAGGAAAGATGAGTATACCAGTTGCACTTAGCTACCCAAATGTCGTTCTTCTAGGGTGAAAAGTTCGTTTGCAGGAACACTTTGAATTTTTAGGTTTCACTTCACTTTTCCTTATAGGGACGTATGCATTTGGACTTATAAATCAAACACGGTTTATGCTAGCTGCTTGAAACTGAAACGCACTCAACTAGTTCTCAGTGCAATCTCTATGCTTTGTTTTCTGTTGAAGTAACCCTAAGCAGAGGCCAGGGAAAGAAACTTTCATTGGAAAGCATTTGCAGTGATTCCACAGAACTTTGAGTTTCCTGGAATCTCAGCAAATATTTTTTCACCCTAACTTGTTGTTAACTCGACAGGAAAGATAAGTAGACCGGTTGCATTTGGCTGCCCAAATTTAGATCTTCTAGGTTGAATAGTTGGTTTGCAGGAATACTTTGAAATTTTAGGTTTCACTTCATTTTCCCCTATAGGGATACATGCACATGGAACTCTAAATCAAACACGGTTTTTGCTGTGTGCTTGTAACTTGACTCATTCAACTAGTTCTCAGTGCACTCTCTATGCATTGTTCCCTGTTGAAGTAGCCCTAAGCAGAGGCAAGGAAAACACACTTTCTTTGGAAAGTATTCACCGAGCTTCCAAAAAACTCAGAGATTACGGAAACCTCAGCAAATATTTTGTCACCCTATCTTGTTGATACTTGGTAGGAAAAAGGTGTATACCAGTTGCGCTTGGCTGCACAAATTTTGTTCTGCTAGGTTGAAGCATTCCTTTGCAGGATGACTTTGAATATTTAGGTTTTACTACATTTTCCCCTCTAGGGATACATGCTTTTGAAAATCTAAATCAAACACGGTTTGTGCTAGCTGCTTGAAACTTGACTCACTGAATGAATTCTCATTGTGCTCTCTACGCTTCGTTACCGGTTTATGTACCCCTAAGCAGAGCAAAGAAAAATAGACTTTCATTTGAACGTGTTTGTAGAGCATCCACAGAACTCAAGAGTTTACTGGACTCTCAGCAAATGTTTTTTCACCCGATCTTGTTGAAACTTGGCAGCAAAAATGAGTATATGGGTTGCACTTGGCAGCCCAAATTTCGTAATCTTATGTTGAAGAGTTCCTTTGCAGGAACACTTTGAATTTTTAGGTTTAACTTCTTTTGTCCCTATGTGAATACATGCATTTGGAATGCTAAATCAAACACAGTTTGTGATACCTGTTTGAAACTTGGCTCACTCAATTAGTTCTCAGTGCACTCTCTATGCATTGTCCCCCGCTGAAGTATCCCCAAGCAGAGGCAAGGAAAATACGCTTTCTTATGTAAGTGTTTGCAGAGCTTCCACAAAACTCCCAAGTTTACTGGAATTTCAGCGAATATTTTTTCACTTGATCTTGTTGATCCTAGGTAAGAAAGATGAGTATAACAGTTGCATTTGCCTGCCAAAATTTCGTTCTTCTAAGTTGAAGTATGTGCTTTCACGAAGACATTGCATTTGGGGGGGGGGGGTTTCACTTCATTTTAACCTATAGGAATACATGCATTTGGAACTCTAAATCAAACACTGTTTGTGCTAGCTGCTTGAAGCTTGACTCACTCAATTAGTTCCTGGTGTACTCTCTGTGCTTTGTTCCCTGTTGAAGTGGTCCTAAGTGGAGGCGAGGAACATACGCTTTCCTTAGAAAGCGTTTACAGAGCTTCAACAGAGCTCCAAGTGAACTGGAATCTCTGCAAATATTTACTCACCTGATCTTGATGACCCTTGTCAGGAAAGATGAGTATACCAGTTGCACTTAGCTACCCAAATGTCGTTCTTCTAGGTTGAAAAGTTCGTTTGCAGGAACACTTTGAATTTTTAGGTTTCACTTCACTTTTCCTTATAGGGACGTATGCATTTGGACTTATAAATCAAACACGGTTTATGCTAGCTGCTTGAAACTGAAACTCACTCAACTAGTTCTCAGTGCGATCTCTATGCTTTGTTTTCTGTTGAAGTAACCCTAAGCAGAGGCCAGGGAAAGAAACTTTCATTGGAAAGCATTTGCAGTGATTCCACAGAACTTTGAGTTTCCTGGAATCTCAGCAAACAATTTTTCACCCTAACTTGTTGTTAACTCGACAGGAAAGATAAGTATACCGGTTGCATTTGGCTGCCCAAATTTAGATCTTCTAGGTTGAATAGTTGGTTTGCAGGAATACTTTGAAATTTTAGGTTTCACTTCATTTTCCCCTATAGGGATACATGCACATGGAACTCTAATTCAAACACGGTTTTTGCTGTGTGCTTGTAACTTGACTCATTCAACTAGTTCTCAGTGCACTCTCTATGCATTGTTCCCTGTTGAAGTAGCCCTAAGCAGAGGCAAGGAAAACACACTTTCTTTGGAAAGTATTCACCGAGCTTCCAAAAAACTCAGAGATTACGGAAACCTTAGCAAATATTTTGTCACCCTATCTTGTTGATACTTGGTAGGAAAAAGGTGTATACCAGTTGCGCTTGGCTGCACAAATTTTGTTCTGCTAGGTTGAAGCATTCCTTTGCAGGATGACTTTGAATATTTAGGTTTTACTACATTTTCCCCTCTATGGATATATGCTTTTAAAAAACTAAATCAAACACGGTTTGTGCTAGGTGCTTGAAACTTGACTCACTGAATGAATTCTCATTGTGCTCTCTACGCTTCGTTACCAGTTTATGTACCCCTAAGCAGAGCAAAGAAAAATAGACTTTCATTTGAACGTGTTTGTAGAGCATCCACAGAACTCAAGAGTTTACTGGACTCTCAGCAAATGTTTATTCACCCGATCTTGTTGATACTTGGCAGCAAAAATGAGTATATGGGTTGCACTTGGCAGCCCAAATTTCGTAATCTTATGTTGAAGAGTTCCTTTGCAGGAACACTTTGAATTTTTAGGTTTAACTTCTTTTTTCCCTATGTGAATACATGCATTTGGAATGCTAAATCAAACACAGTTTGTGATAACTGTTTGAAACTTGGCTCACTCTATTAGTTCTCACTGCACTCTCTATGCATTGTCCCCCGCTGAAGTATCCCCAAGCAGAGGCAAGGAAAATACGCTTTCTTATGTAAGTGTTTGCAGAGCTTCCACAAAACTCCCAAGTTTACTGGAATTTCAGCGAATATTTTTTCACTTGATCTTGTTGATCCTAGGTAAGAAATATGAGCATACCAGTTGCATTTGCCTGCCAAAATTTCGTTCTTCTAAGTTGAAGCATGTGCTTTCAGGAAGACATTGCATTTGGGGCGGGTTTCTCTTCATTTTAACCTATAGGAATACATGCATTTGGAACTCTAAATCAAACACTGTTTGTGCTAGCTGCTTGAAGCTTGACTCACTCAATTAGTTCCTGGTGTACTCTCTGTGCTTTGTTCCCTGTTGAAGTGGTCCTAAGTGGAGGCGAGGAACATACGCTTTCCTTAGAAAGCATTTACAGAGCTTCAACAGAGCTCCAAGTGAACTGGAATCTCTGCAAATATTTACTCACCTGATCTTGATGACCCTTGTCAGGAAAGATGAGTATACCAGTTGCACTTAGCTACCCAAATGTCGTTCTTCTAGGTTGAAAAGTTCGTTTGCAGGAACACTTTGAATTTTTAGGTTTCACTTCACTTTTCCTTATAGGGACGTATGCATTTGGACTTATAAATCAAACACGGTTTATGCTAGCTGCTTGAAACTGAAACTCACTCAACTAGTTCTCAGTGCGATCTCTATGCTTTGTTTTCTGTTGAAGTAACCCTAAGCAGAGGCCAGGGAAAGAAACTTTCATTGGAAAGCATTTGCAGTGATTCCAGAGAACTTTGAGTTTCCTGGAATCTCAGCAAATATTTTTTCACCCTAACTTGTTGTTAACTCGACAGGAAAGATAAGTAGACCGGTTGCATTTGGCTGCCCAAATTTAGATCTTCTAGGTTGAATAGTTGGTTTGCAGGAATACTTTGAAATTTTAGGTTTCACTTCATTTTCCCCTATAGGGATACATGCATATGGAACTCTAAATCAAACATGGTTTTTGCTGTGTGCTTGTAACTTGACTCATTCAACTAGTTCTCAGTGCACTCTCTATGCATTGTTCCCTTTTGAAGTAGCCCTAAGCAGAGGCAAGGAAAACACACTTTCTTTGGAAAGTATTCACCGAGCTTCCAAAAAACTCAGATTTTACGGAAACCTCAGCAAATATTTTGTCACCCCATCTTGTTGATACTTGGTAGGAAAAAGGTGTATACCAGTTGCGCTTGGCTGCACAAATTTTGTTCTGCTAGGTTGAAGCATCCCTTTGCAGGATGACTTTGAATATTTAGGTTTTACTACATTTTCCCCTCTAGGGATACATGCTTTTGAAAATCTAAATCAAACACGGTTTGTGCTAGCTGCTTGAAACTTGACTCACTGAATGAATTCTCATTGTGCTCTCTACGCTTCATTACCGGTTTATGTACCCCTATGCAGAGCAAAGAAAAATAGACTTTCATTTGAACGTGTTTGTAGAGCATCCACAGAACTCAAGAGTTTACTGGACTCTCAGCAAATGTTTTTTCACCCGATCTTGTTGAAACTTGGCAGCAAAAATGAGTATATGGGTTGCATTTGGCAGCCCAAATTTTGTAATCTTATGTTGAAGAGTTCCTTTGCAGGAACACTTTGAATTTTTAGGTTTAACTTCTTTTTTCCCTATGTGAATACATGCATTTGGAATGCTAAATCAAACACAGTTTGTGATACCTGTTTGAAACTTGGCTCACTCAATTAGTTCTCAGTGCACTCTCTATGCATTGTCCCCCGCTGAAGTATCCCCAAGCAGAGGCAAGGAAAATACGCTTTCTTATGTAAGTGTTTGCAGAGCTTCCACAAAACTCCCAAGTTTACTGGAATTTCAGCGAATATTTTTTCACTTGATCTTGTTGATCCTAATTAAGAAAGATGAGTATAACAGTTGCATTTGCCTGCCAAAATTTCATTCTTCTAAGTTGAAGCATGTGCTTTCAGGAAGACATTGCATTTGGGGGGGTTTCTCTTCATTTTAACCTATAGGAATACATGCATTTGGAACTCTAAATCAAACACTGTTTGTGCTAGCTGCTTGAAGCTTGACTCACTCAATTAGTTCCTGGTGTACTCTCTGTGCTTTGTTCCCTGTTGAAGTGGTCCTAAGTGGAGGCGAGGAACATACGCTTTCCTTAGAAAGCATTTACAGAGCTTCAACAGAGCTCCAAGTGAACTGGAATCTCTGCAAATATTTACTCACCTGATCTTGATGACCCTTGTCAGGAAAGATGAGTATAGCAGTTGCACTTAGCTACCCAAATGTCGTTCTTCTAGGTTGAAAAGTTCGTTTGCAGGAACACTTTGAATTTTTAGGTTTCACTTCACTTTTCCTTATAGGGACGTATGCATTTGGACTTATAAATCAAACACGGTTTATGCTAGCTGCTTGAAACTGAAACGCACTCAACTAGTTCTCAGTGCGATCTCTATGCTTTGTTTTCTGTTGAAGTAACCCTAAGCAGAGGCCAGGGAAAGAAACTTTCATTGGAAAGCATTTGCAGTGATTGCACAGAACTTTGAGTTTCCTGGAATCTCAGCAAATATTTTTTCACCCTAACTTGTTGTTAACTCGACAGGAAAGATAAGTAGACCGGTTGCATTTGGCTGCCCAAATTTAGATCTTCTAGGTTGAATAGTTGGTTTGCAGGAATACTTTGAAATTTTAGGTTTCACTTCATTTTCCCCTATAGGGATACATGCACATGGAACTCTAAATCAAACACGGTTTTTGCTGTGTGCTTGTAACTTGACTCCTTCAACTAGTTCTCAGTGCACTCTCTATGCATTGTTCCCTGTTGAAGTAGCCCTAAGCAGAGGCAAGGAAAACACACTTTCTTTGGAAAGTATTCACCGAGCTTCCAAAAAACTCAGAGATTACGGAAACCTCAGCAAATATTTTGTCACCCTATCTTGTTGATACTTGGTAGGAAAAAGGTGTATACCAGATGCGCTTGGCTGCACAAATTTTGTTCTGCTAGGTTGAAGCATTCCTTTGCAGGATGACTTTGAATATTTAGGTTTTACTACATTTTCCCCTCTAGGGATACATGCTTTTGAAAATCTAAATCAAACACGGTTTGTGCTAGCTGATTGAAACTTGACTCACTGAATGAATTCTCACTGTGCTCTCCACGCTTTGTTACCGGTTTATGTACCCCTAAGCAGAGCAAAGAAAAATAGACTTTCATTTGAACGTGTTTGTAGAGCATCCACAGAACTCAAGAGTTTACTCGACTCTCAGCAAATGTTTTTTCACCCGATCTTGTTGAAACTTGGCAGCAAAAATGAGTATATGGTTTGCACTTGGCAGCCCAAATTTCGTAATCTTATGTTGAAGAGTTCCTTTGCAGGAACACTTTGAATTTTTAGGTTTAACTTCTTTTTTCCCTATGTGAATACATGCATTTGGAATGCTAAATCAAACACAGTTTGTGATACCTGTTTGAAACTTGGCTCACTCAATTAGTTCTCAGTGCAATCTCTATGCATTGTCCCCCGCTGAAGGATCCCCAAGCAGAGGCAAGGAAAATACGCTTTCTTATGTAAGTGTTTGCAGAGCTTCCACAAAACTCCCAAGTTTACTGGAATTTAAGCGAATATTTTTTCACTTGATCTTGTTGATCCTAGGTAAGAAAGATGAGTATACCAGTTGCATTTGCCTGCCAAAATTTCGTTCTTCTAAGTTGAAGCATGTGCTTTCAGGAAGACATTGCATTTGGGGGGTTTCTCTTCATTTTCACCTATAGGAATACATGCATTTGGAACTCTAAATCAAACACTGTTTGTGCTAGCTGCTTGAAGCTTGACTAACTCAATTAGTTCCTGGTGTACTCTCTGTGCTTTGTTCCCTGTTGAAGTGGTCCTAAGTGGAGGCGAGGAACACACGCTTTCCTTAGAAAGCATTTACAGAGCTTCAACAGAGCTCCAAGTGAACTGGAATCTCTGCAAATATTTACTCACCTGATCTTGATGACCCTTGTCAGGAAAGATGAGTATACCAGTTGCACTTAGCTACCCAAATGTCGTTCTTCTAGGTTGAAAAGTTCGTTTGCAGGAACACTTTGAATTTTTATTTTTCACTTCACTTTTCCTTATAGGGACGTATGCATTTGGACTTATAAATCAAACACGGTTTATGCTAGCTGCTTGACACTGAAACGCACTCAACTAGTTCTCAGTGCGATCTCTATGCTTTGTTTTCTGTTGAAGTAACCCTAAGCAGAGGCCAGGGAAAGAAACTTTCATTGGAAAGCATTTGCAGTGATTGCACAGAACTTTGAGTTTCCTGGAATCTCAGCAAATATTTTTTCACCCTAACTTGTTGTTAACTCGACAGGAAAGATAAGTAGACCGGTTGCATTTGGCTGCCCAAATTTAGATCTTCTAGGTTGAATAGTTGGTTTGCAGGAATACTTTGAAATTTTAGGTTTCACTTCATTTTCCCCTATAGGGATACATGCATATGGAACTCCAAATCAAACACGGTTTTTGCTGTGTGCTTGTAACTTGACTCATTCAACTAGTTCTCAGTGCCCTCTCTATGCATTGTTCCCTGTTGAAGTAGCCCTAAGCAGAGGCAAGGAAAACACACTTTCTTTGGAAAGTATTCACCGAGCTTCCAAAAAACTCAGAGATTACGGAAACCTGAGCAAATATTTTGTCACCCTATCTTGTTGATACTTGGTAGGAAAAAGGTGTATAAAAGTTGCGCTTGGCTGCACAAATTTTGTTCTGCTAGGTTGAAGCATTCCTTTGCAGGATGACTTTGAATATTTAGGTTTTACTACATTTTCCCCTCTAGGGATACATGCTTTTGAAAATCTAAATCAAACACGGTTTGTGCTAGCTTCTTGAAACTTGACTCACTGAATGAATTCTCATTGTGCTCTCTACGCTTCGTTACCGGTTTATGTACCCCTAAGCAGAGCAAAGAAAAATAGACTTTCATTTGAACGTGTTTGTAGAGCATCCACAGAACTCAAGAGTTTACTGGACTCTCAGCAAATGTCTTTTCACCCGATCTTGTTGAAACTTGGCAGCAAAAATGAGTATATGGGTTGCACTTGGCAGCCCAAATTTCGTAATCTTATGTTGAAGAGTTCCTTTGCAGGAACACTTTGAATTTTTAGGTTTAACTTCTTTTTTCCCTATGTGAATACATGCATTTGGAATGCTAAATCAAACACAGTTTGTGATACCTGTTTGAAACTTGGCTCACTCAATTAGTTCTCAGTGCACTCTCTATGCATTGTCCCCCGCTGAAGTATCCCCAAGCAGAGGCAAGGAAAATACGCTTTCTTATGTAAGTGTTTGCAGAGCTTCCACAAAACTCCCAAGTTTACTGGAATTTCAGCGAATATTTTTTCACTTGATCTTGTTGATCCTAGGTAAGAAAGATGAGTATACCAGTTGCATTTGCCTGCCAAAATTTCGTTCTTCTAAGTTGAAGCATGTGCTTTCAAGAAGACATTGCATTTGGGGGGGGGGTTTCTCTTCATTTTAACCTATAGGAATACATGCATTTGGAACTCTAAATCAAACACTGTTTGTGCTAGCTGCTTGAAGCTTGACTCACTCAATTAGTTCCTGGTGTACTCTCTGTGCTTTGTTCCCTGTTGAAGTGGTCCTAAGTGGAGGCGAGGAACATACGCTTTCCTTAGAAAGCATTTACAGAGCTTCAACAGAGCTCCAAGTGAACTGGAATCTCTGCAAATATTTACTCACCTGATCTTGATGACCCTTGTCAGGAAAGATGAGTATACCAGTTGCACTTAGCTACCCAAATGTCGTTCTTCTAGGTTGAAAAGTTCGTTTGCAGGAACACTTTGAATTTTTAGGTTTCACTTCACTTTTCCTTATAGGGACGTATGCATTTGGACTTATAAATCAAACACGGTTTATGCTAGCTGCTTGAAACTGAAACGCACTCAAATAGTTCTCAGTGCGATCTCTATGCTTTGTTTTCTGTTGAAGTAACCCTAAGCAGAGGCCAGGGAAAGAAACTTTCATTGGAAAGCATTTGCAGTGATTGCACAGAACTTTGAGTTTCCTGGAATCTCAGCAAATATTTTTTCACCCTAACTTGTTGTTAACTCGACAGGAAAGATAAGTAGACCGGTTGCATTTGGCTGCCCAAATTTAGATCTTCTAGGTTGAATAGTTGGTTTGCAGGAATTCTTTGAAATTTTAGGTTTCACTTCATTTTCCCCTATAGGGATACATTCATATGGAACTCTAAATCAAACACGGTTTTTGCTGTGTGCTTGTAACTTGACTCATTCAACTAGTTCTCAGTGTACTCTCTATGCATTGTTCCCTGTTGAAGTAGCCCTAAGCAGAGGCAAGGAAAACACACTTTCTTTGGAAAGTATTCACCGAGCTTCCAAAAAACTCAGAGATTACGGAAAACTCAGCAAATATTTTGTCACCCTATCTTGTTGATACTTTTTAGGAAAAAGGTGTATACCAGTTGGCTTGGCTGCACAAATTTTGTTCTGCTAGGTTGAAGCATTCCTTTGCAGGATGACTTTGAATATTTAGGTTTTACTACATTTTCCCCTCTAGGGATACATGCTTTTGAAAATCTAAATCAAACACGGTTTGTGCTAGCTGCTTGAAACTTGACTCACTGAATGAATTCTCATTGTGCTCTCTACGCTTCGTTACCGGTTTATGTACCCCTAAGCAGAGCAAAGAAAAATAGACTTTCATTTGAACGTGTTTGTAGAGCATCCACAGAACTCAAGAGTTTACTGGACTCTCAGCCAATGTTTTTTCACCCGATCTTGTTGAAACTTGGCAGCAAAAATGAGTATATGGGTTGCACTTGGCAGCCCAAATTTCGTAATCTTATGTTGAAGAGTTCCTTTGCAGGAACACTTTGAATTTTTAGGTTTAACTTCTTTTTTCCCTATGTGAATACATGCATTTGGAATGCTAAATCAAACACAGTTTGTGATACCTGTTTGAAACTTGGCTCACTCAATTAGTTCTCAGTGCAATCTCTATGCATTGTCCCCCGCTGAAGTATCCCCAAGCAGAGGCAAGGAAAATACGCTTTCTTATGTAAGTGTTTGCAGAGCTTCCACAAAACTCCCAAGTTTACTGGAATTTCAGCGAATATTTTTTCACTTGATCTTGTTGATCCTAGGTAAGAAAGATGAGTATACCAGTTGCATTTGCCTGCCAAAATTTCGTTCTTCTAAGTTGAAGCATGTGCTTTCAGGAAGACATTGAATTTGGGGGGGGTTTCTCT
Organism: Marmota flaviventris; assembly: GCF_047511675.1. NCBI lineage: Eukaryota > Metazoa > Chordata > Mammalia > Rodentia > Sciuridae > Marmota > Marmota flaviventris. The sequence continues at coordinate 22,997 of NW_027288291.1, read as the reverse complement.
TCATTTTAACCTATAGGAATACATGCATTTGGAACTCTAAATCAAACACGGTTTGTGCTAGCTGCTTGAAGCTTGACTCACTCAATTAGTTCCTGGTGTACTCTCTGTGCTTTGTTCCCTGTTGAAGTGGTCCTAAGTGGAGGTGAGGAACATACGCTTTCCTTAGAAAGCATTTACAGAGCTTCAACAGAGCTCCAAGTGAACTGGAATCTCTGCAAATATTTACTCACCTGATCTTGATGACCCTTGTCAGGAAAGATGAGTATACCAGTTGCACTTAGCTACCCAAATGTCGTTCTTCTAGGGTGAAAAGTTCGTTTGCAGGAACACTTTGAATTTTTATTTTTCACTTCACTTTTCCTTATAGGGACGTATGCATTTGGACTTATAAATCAAACACGGTTTATGCTAGCTGCTTGAAACTGAAACGCACTCAACTAGTTCTCAGTGCGATCTCTATGCTTTGTTTTCTGTTGAAGTAACCCTAAGCAGAGGCCAGGGAAAGAAACTTTCATTGGAAAGCATTTGCAGTGATTGCACAGAACTTTGAGTTTCCTGGAATCTCAGCAAATATTTTTTCACCCTAACTTGTTGTTAACTCGACAGGAAAGATAAGTAGACCGGTTGCATTTGGCTGCCCAAATTTAGATCTTCTACATTGAATAGTTGGTTTGCAGGAATACTTTGAAATTTTAGGTTTCACTTCATTTTCCCCTATAGGGATACATGCATATGGAACTCCAAATCAAACACGGTTTTTGCTGTGTGCTTGTAACTTGACTCATTCAACTAGTTCTCAGTGCCCTCTCTATGCATTGTTCCCTGTTGAAGTAGCCCTAAGCAGAGGCAAGGAAAACACACTTTCTTTGGAAAGTATTCACCGAGCTTCCAAAAAACTCAGAGATTACGGAAACCTCAGCAAATATTTTGTCACCCTATCTTGTTGATACTTGGTAGGAAAAAGGTGTATAAAAGTTGCGCTTGGCTGCACAAATTTTGTTCTGCTAGGTTGAAGCATTCCTTTGCAGGATGACTTTGAATATTTAGGTTTTACTACATTTTCCCCTCTAGGGATACATGCTTTTGAAAATCTAAATCAAACACGGTTTGTGCTAGCTGCTTGAAACTTGACTCACTGAATGAATTCTCATTGTGCTCTCTACGCTTCGTTACCGGTTTATGTACCCCTAAGCACAGCAAAGAAAAATAGACTTTCATTTGAACGTGTTTGTAGAGCATCCACAGAACTCAAGAGTTTACTGGACTCTCAGCAAATGTTTTTTCACCCGATCTTGTTGAAACTTGGCAGCAAAAATGAGTATATGGGTTGCACTTGGCAGCCCAAATTTCGTAATCTTATGTTGAAGAGTTCCTTTGCAGGAACACTTTGAATTTTTAGGTTTAACTTCTTTTTTCCCTATGTGAATACATGCATTTGGAATGCTAAATCAAACACAGTTTGTGATACCTGTTTGAAACTTGGCTCACTCAATTAGTTCTCAGTGCAATCTCTATGCATTGTCCCCCGCTGAAGTATCCCCAAGCAGAGGCAAGGAAAATACGCTTTCTTATGTAAGTGTTTGCAGAGCTTCCACAAAACTCCCAAGTTTACTGGAATTTCAGCGAATATTTTTTCACTTGATCTTGTTGATCCTAGGTAAGAAAGATGAGTATACCAGTTGCATTTGCCTGCCAAAATTTCGTTCTTCTAAGTTGAAGCATGTGCTTTCAGGAAGACATTGAATTTGGGGGGGGTTTCTCTTCATTTTAACCTATAGGAATACATGCATTTGGAACTCTAAATCAAACACGGTTTGTGCTAGCTGCTTGAAGCTTGACTCACTCAATTAGTTCCTGGTGTACTCTCTGTGCTTTGTTCCCTGTTGAAGTGGTCCTAAGTGGAGGTGAGGAACATACGCTTTCCTTAGAAAGCATTTACAGAGCTTCAACAGAGCTCCAAGTGAACTGGAATCTCTGCAAATATTTACTCACCTGATCTTGATGACCCTTGTCAGGAAAGATGAGTATACCAGTTGCACTTAGCTACCCAAATGTCGTTCTTCTAGGGTGAAAAGTTCGTTTGCAGGAACACTTTGAATTTTTATTTTTCACTTCACTTTTCCTTATAGGGACGTATGCATTTGGACTTATAAATCAAACACGGTTTATGCTAGCTGCTTGAAACTGAAACGCACTCAACTAGTTCTCAGTGCGATCTCTATGCTTTGTTTTCTGTTGAAGTAACCCTAAGCAGAGGCCAGGGAAAGAAACTTTCATTGGAAAGCATTTGCAGTGATTGCACAGAACTTTGAGTTTCCTGGAATCTCAGCAAATATTTTTTCACCCTAACTTGTTGTTAACTCGACAGGAAAGATAAGTAGACCGGTTGCATTTGGCTGCCCAAATTTAGATCTTCTACGTTGAATAGTTGGTTTGCAGGAATACTTTGAAATTTTAGGTTTCACTTCATTTTCCCCTATAGGGATACATGCATATGGAACTCCAAATCAAACACGGTTTTTGCTGTGTGCTTGTAACTTGACTCATTCAACTAGTTCTCAGTGCCCTCTCTATGCATTGTTCCCTGTTGAAGTAGCCCTAAGCAGAGGCAAGGAAAACACACTTTCTTTGGAAAGTATTCACCGAGCTTCCAAAAAACTCAGAGATTACCGAAACCTGAGCAAATATTTTGTCACCCTATCTTGTTGATACTTGGTAGGAAAAAGGTGTATAAAAGTTGCGCTTGGCTGCACAAATTTTGTTCTGCTAGGTTGAAGCATTCCTTTGCAGGATGACTTTGAATATTTAGGTTTTACTACATTTTCCCCTCTAGATTTTAGATTTTTCTTTTGAAAATCTAAATCAAACACGGTTTGTGCTAGCTGCTTGAAACTTGACTCACTGAATGAATTCTCATTGTGCTCTCTACGCTTCGTTACCGGTTTATGTACCCCTAAGCAGAGCAAAGAAAAATAGACTTTCATTTGAACGTGTTTGTAGAGAATCCACAGAACTCAAGAGTTTACTGGACTCTCAGCCAATGTTTTTTCACCCGATCTTGTTGAAACTTGGCAGCAAAAATGAGTATATGGGTTGCACTTGGCAGCCCAAATTTCGTAATCTTATGTTGAAGAGTTCCTTTGCAGGAACACTTTGAATTTTTAGGTTTAACTTCTTTTTTCCCTATGTGAATACATGCATTTGGAATGCTAAATCAAACACAGTTTGTGATACCTGTTTGAAACTTGGCTCACTCAATTAGTTCTCAGTGCACTCTCTATGCATTGTCCCCCGCTGAAGTATCCCCAAGCAGAGGCAAGGAAAATACGCTTTCTTATGTAAGTGTTTGCAGAGCTTCCACAAAACTCCCAAGTTTACTGGAATTTCAGCGAATATTTTTTCACTTGATCTTGTTGATCCTAGGTAAGAAAGATGAGTATACCAGTTGCATTTGCCTGCCAAAATTTCGTTCTTCTAAGTTGAAGCATGTGCTTTCAGGAAGACATTGCATTTGGGGTGGGTTTCTCTTCATTTTAACCTATAGGAATACATGCATTTTGAACTCTAAATCAAACACTGTTTGTCCTAGCTGCTTGAAGCTTGACTCACTCAATTAGTTCCTGGTGTACTCTCTGTGCTTTGTTCCCTGTTGAAGTGGTCCTAAGTGGAGGCGAGGAACATACGCTATCCTTAGAAAGCATTTACAGAGCTTCAACAGAGCTCCAAGTTAACTGGAATCTCTGCAAATATTTACTCACCTGATCTTGATGACCCTTGTCAGGAAAGATGAGTATACCAGTTGCACTTAGCTACCCAAATGTCGTTCTTCTAGGTTGAAAAGTTCGTTTGCAGGAACACTTTGAATTTTTAGGTTTCACTTCACTTTTCCTTATAGGGACGTATGCATTTGGACTTATAAATCAAACACGGTTTATGCTAGCTGCTTGAAACTGAAACACACTCAACTATTTCTCAGTGCGATCTCTATGCTTTGTTTTCTGTTGAAGTAACCCTAAGCAGAGGCCAGGGAAAGAAACTTTCATTGGAAAGCATTTGCAGTGATTGCACAGAACTTTGAGTTTCCTGGAATCTCAGCAAATATTTTTTCACCCTAACTTGTTGTTAACTCGACAGGAAAGATAATAGACCGGTTGCATTTGGCTGCCCAAATTTAGATCTTCTAGGTTGAATAGTTGGTTTGCAGGAATACTTTGAAATTTTAGGTTTCACTTCATTTTCCCCTATAGGGATACATGCATATGGAACTCCAAATCAAACACGGTTTTTGCTGTGTGCTTGTAACTTGACTCATTCAACTAGTTCTCAGTGCACTCTCTATGCATTGTTCCCTGTTGAAGTAGCCCTAAGCAGAGGCAAGGAAAACACACTTTCTTTGGAAAGTATTCACCGAGCTTCCAAAAAACTCAGAGATTACGGAAACCTCAGCCAATATTTTGTCACCCTATCTTGTTGATACTTGGTAGGAAAAAGGTGTATAAAAGTTGCGCTTGGCTGCACAAATTTTGTTCTGCTAGGTTGAAGCATTCCTTTGCAGGATGACTTTGAATATTTAGGTTTTACTACATTTTCCCCTCTAGGGATACATGCTTTTGAAAATCTAAATCAAACACGGTTTGTGCTAGCTGCTTGAAACTTGACTCACTGAATGAATTCTCATTGTGCTCTCTACACTTCGTTACCGGTTTATGTACCCCTAAGCAGAGCAAAGAAAAATAGACTTTCATTTGAACGTGTTTGTAGAGCATCCACAGAACTCAAGAGTTTACTGGACTCTCAGCAAATGTTTTTTCACCCGATCTTGTTGAAACTTGGCAGCAAAAATGAGTATATGGGTTGCACTTGGCAGCCCAAATTTCGTAATCTTATGTTGAAGAGTTCCTTTGCAGGAACACTTTGAATTTTAAGGTTTAACTTCTTTTTTCCCTATGTGAATACATGCATTTGGAATGCTAAATCAAACACAGTTTGTGATACATGTTTGAAACTTGGCTCACTCAATTAGTTCTCAGTGCACTCTCTATGCATTGTCCCCCGCTGAAGTATCCCCAAGCAGAGGCAAGGAAAATACGCTTTCTTATGTAAGTGTTTGCAGAGCTTCCACAAAACTCCCAAGTTTACTGGAATTTCAGCGAATATTTTTTCACTTGATCTTGTTGATCCTAGGTAAGAAAGATGAGTATACCAGTTGCATTTGCCTGCCAAAATTTCGTTCTTCTAAGTTGAAGCATGTGCTTTCAGGAAGACATTGCATTTGGGGGGGGGTTTCTCTTCATTTTAACCTATAGGAATACATGCATTTGGAACTCTAAATCAAACACTGTTTGTGCTAGCTGCTTGAAGCTTGACTCACTCAATTATTTCCTGGTGTACTCTCTGTGCTTTGTTCCCTGTTGAAGTGGTCCTAAGTGGAGGCGAGGAACATACGCTTTCCTTAGAAAGCATTTACAGAGCTTCAACAGAGCTCCAAGTGAACTGGAATCTCTGCAAATATTTACTCACCTGATCTTGATGACCCTTGTCAGGAAAGATGAGTATACCAGTTGCACTTAGCTACCCAAATGTCGTTCTTCTAGGTTGAAAAGTTCGTTTGCAGGAACACTTTGAATTTTTAGGTTTCACTTCACTTTTCCTTATAGGGACGTATGCATTTGGACTTATAAATCAAACACGGTTTATGCTAGCTGCTTGAAACTGAAACGCACTCAACTAGTTCTCAGTGCGATCTCTATGCTTTGTTTTCTGTTGAAGTAACCCTAAGCAGAGGCCAGGGAAAGAAACTTTCATTGGAAAGCATTTGCAGTGATTGCACAGAACTTTGAGTTTCCTGGAATCTCAGCAAATATTTTTTCACCCTAACTTGTTGTTAACTCGACAGGAAAGATAAGTAGACCGGTTGCATTTGGCTGCCCAAATTTAGATCTTCTAGGTTGAATAGTTGGTTTGCAGGAATACTTTGAAATTTTAGGTTTCACTTCATTTTCCCCTATAGGGATACATGCATATGGAACTCTAAATCAAACACGGTTTTTGCTGTGTGCTTGTAACTTGACTCATTCAACTAGTTCTCAGTGCACTCTCTATGCATTGTTCCCTGTTGAAGTAGCCCTAAGCAGAGGCAAGGAAAACACACTTTCTTTGGAAAGTATTCACCGAGCTTCCAAAAAACTCAGAGATTACCGAAACCTCAGCCAATATTTTGTCACCCTATCTTGTTGATACTTGGTAGGAAAAAGGTGTATAAAAGTTGAGCTTGGCTGCACAAATTTTGTTCTGCTAGGTTGAAGCATTCCTTTGCAGGATGACTTTGAATATTTAGGTTTTACTACATTTTCCCCTCTAGGGATACATGCTTTTGAAAATCTAAATCAAACACGGTTTGTGCTAGCTGCTTGAAACTTGACTCACTGAATGAATTCTCATTGTGCTCTCTACGCTTCGTTACCGGTTTATGTACCCCTAAGCAGAGCAAAGAAAAATAGACTTTCATTTGAACGTGTTTGTAGAGCATCCACAGAACTCAAGAGTTTACTGGACTCTCAGCAAATGTTTTTTCACCCGATCTTGTTGAAACTTGGCAGCAAAAATGAGTATATGGGTTGCACTTGGCAGCCCAAATTTCGTAATCTTATGTTGAAGAGTTCCTTTGCAGGAACACTTTGAATTTTTAGGTTTAACTTCTTTTTTCCCTATGTGAATACATGCATTTGGAATGCTAAATCAAACACAGTTTGTGATACCTGTTTGAAACTTGGCTCACTCAATTAGTTCTCAGTGCACTCTCTATGCATTGTCCCCCGCTGAAGTATCCCCAAGCAGAGGCAAGGAAAATACACTTTCTTATGTAAGTGTTTGCAGAGGTTCCACAAAACTCCCAAGTTTACTGGAATTTCAGCGAATATTTTTTCACTTGATCTTGTTGATCCTAGGTAAGAAAGATGAGTATACCAGTTGCATTTGCCTGCCAAAATTTCGTTCTTCTAAGTTGAAGCATGTGCTTTCAGGAAGACATTGCATTTGGGGGGGGTTTCTCTTCATTTTATCCTATAGGAATACATGCATTTTGAACTCTAAATCAAACACTGTTTGTGCTAGCTGCTTGAAGCTTGACTCACTCAATTAGTTCCTGGTGTACTCTCTGTGCTTTGTTCCCTGTTGAAGTGGTCCTAAGTGGAGGCGAGGAACATACGCTTTCCTTAGAAAGCATTTACAGAGCTTCAACAGAGCTCCAAGTGAACTGGAATCTCTGCAAATATTTACTCACCTGATCTTGATGACCCTTGTCAGGAAAGATGAGTATACCAGTTGCACTTAGCTACCCAAATGTCGTTCTTCTAGGTTGAAAAGTTCGTTTGCAGGAACACTTTGAATTTTTAGGTTTCACTTCACTTTTCCTTATAGGGACGTATGCATTTGGACTTATAAATCAAACACGGTTTATGCTAGCTGCTTGAAACTGAAACACACTCAACTAGTTCTCAGTGCGATCTCTATGCTTGCTTTTCTGTTGAAGTAACCCTAAGCAGAGGCCAGGGAAAGAAACTTTCATTGGAAAGCATTTGCAGTGATTCCACAGAACTTTGAGTTTCCTGGAATCTCAGCAAATATTTTTTCACCCGAACTTGTTGTTAACTCGACAGGAAAGATAAGTAGACCGGTTGCATATGGCTGCCCAAATTTACATCTTCTAGGTTGAATAGTTGGTTTGCAGGAATACTTTGAAATTTTAGGTTTCACTTCATTTTCCCCTATAGGGATACATGCATATGGAACTCTAAATCAAACACGGTTTTTGCTGTGTGCTTGTAACTTGACTCATTCAACTAGTTCTCAGTGCACTCTCTATGCATTGTTCCCTGTTGAAGTAGCCCTAAGCAGAGGCAAGGAAAACACACTTTCTTTGGAAAGTATTCACGGAGCTTCCAAAAAACTCAGAGATTACGGAAACCTCAGCAAATATTTTGTCACCCTATCTTGTTGATACTTGGAAGGAAAAAGGTGTATACCAGTTGCGCTTGGCTGCACAAATTTTGTTCTGCTAGGTTGAAGCATTCCTTTGCAGGACGACTTTGAATATTTAGGTTTTACTACATTTTCCCCTCTAGGGATACATGCTTTTGAAAATCTAAATCAAACACGGTTTGTGCTAGCTGCTTGAAACTTGACTCACTGAATGAATTCTCATTGTGCTCTCTACGCTTCGTTACCGGTTTATGTACCCCTAAGCAGAGCAAAGAAAAATAGACTTTCATTTGAACGTGTTTGTAGAGCATCCACAGAACTCAAGAGTTTACTGGACTCTCAGCAAATGTTTTTTCACCCGATCTTGTTGAAACTTGGCAGCAAAAATGAGTATATGGGTTGCACTTGGCAGCCCAAATTTCGTAATCTTATGTTGAAGAGTTCCTTTGCAGGAACACTTTGAATTTTTAGGTTTAACTTCTTTTTTCCCTATGTGAATACATGCATTTGGAATGCTAAATCAAACACAGTTTGTGATACCTGTTTGAAACTTGGCTCACTCAATTAGTTCTCAGTGCACTCTCTATGCATTGTCCCCCGCTGAAGTATCCCCAAGCAGAGGCAAGGAAAATACGCTTTCTTATGTAAGTGTTTGCAGAGCTTCCACAAAACTCCCAAGTTTACTGGAATTTCAGCGAATATTTTTTCACTTGATCTTGTTGATCCTAGGTAAGAAAGATGAGTATACCAGTTGCATTTGCCTGCCAAAATTTCGTTCTTCTAAGTTGAAGCATGTGCTTTCAGGAAGACATTGCATTTGGGGGGGGTTTCTCTTCATTTTATCCTATAGGTATACATGCATTTTGAACTCTAAATCAAACACTGTTTGTGCTAGCTGCTTGAAGCTTGACTCACTCAATTAGTTCCTGGTGTACTCTCTGTGCTTTGTTCCCTGTTGAAGTGGTCCTAAGTGGAGGCGAGGAACATACGCTTTCCTTAGAAAGCATTTACAGAGCTTCAACAGAGCTCCAAGTGAACTGGTTCTCTGCAAATATTTACTCACCTGATCTTGATGACCCTTGTCAGGAAAGATGAGTATACCAGTTGCACTTAGCTACCCAAATGTCGTTCTTCTAGGTTGAAAAGTTCGTTTGCAGGAACACTTTGAATTTTTAGGTTTCACTTCACTTTTCCTTATAGGGACGTATGCATTTGGACTTATAAATCAAACACGGTTTATGCTAGCTGCTTGAAACTGAAACACACTCAACTAGTTCTCAGTGCGATCTCTATGCTTGCTTTTCTGTTGAAGTAACCCTAAGCAGAGGCCAGGGAAAGAAACTTTCATTGGAAAGCATTTGCAGTGATTGCACAGAACTTTGAGTTTCCTGGAATCTCAGCAAATATTTTTTCACCCTAACTTGTTGTTAACTCGACAGGAAAGATAAGTAGACCGGTAGCATATGGCTGCCCAAATTTAGATCTTCTAGGTTGAATAGTTGGTTTGCAGGAATACTTTGAAATTTTAGGTTTCACTTCATTTTCCCCTATAGGGATACATGCATATGGAACTCTAAATCAAACACGGTTTTTGCTGTGTGCTTGTAACTTGACTCATTCAACTAGTTCTCAGTGCACTCTCTATGCATTGTTCCCTGTTGAAGTAGCCCTAAGCAGAGGCAAGGAAAACACACTTTCTTTGGAAAGTATTCACCGAGCTTCCAAAAAACTCAGAGATTACGGAAACCTCAGCAAATATTTTGTCACCCTATCTTGTTGATACTTGGAAGGAAAAAGGTGTATACCAGTTGCGCTTTTCTGCACAAATTTTGTTCTGCTAGGTTGAAGCATTCCTTTGCAGGACGACTTTGAATATTTAGGTTTTACTACATTTTCCCCTCTAGGGATACATGCTTTTGAAAATCTAAATCAAACACGGTTTGTGCTAGCTGCTTGAAACTTGACTCACTGAATGAATTCTCATTGTGCTCTCTACGCTTCGTTACCGGTTTATGTACCCCTAAGCAGAGCAAAGAAAAATAGACTTTCATTTGAACGTGTTTGTAGAGCATCCACAGAACTCAAGAGTTTACTGGACTCTCAGCAAATGTTTTTTCACCCGGTCTTGTTGAAACTTGGCAGCAAAAATGAGTATATGGGTTGCACTTGGCAGCCCAAATTTCGTAATCTTATGTTGAAGAGTTCCTTTGCAGCAACACTTTGAATTTTTAGGTTTAACTTCTTTTTTCCCTATGTGAATACATGCATTTGGAATGCTAAATCAAACACAGTTTGTGATACCTGTTTGAAACTTGGCTCACTCAATTAGTTCTCAGTGCACTCTCTATGCATTGTCCCCCGCTGAAGTATCCCCAAGCAGAGGCAAGGAAAATACGCTTTCTTATGTAAGTGTTTGCAGAGCTTCCACAAAACTCCCAAGTTTACTGGAATTTCAGCGAATATTTTTTCACTTGATCTTGTTGATCCTAGGTAAGAAAGATGAGTATACCAGTTGCATTTGCCTGCCAAAATTTCGTTCTTCTAAATTGAAGCATGTGCTTTCAGGAAGACATTGCATTTGGGGGGGGGGGGTTTCTCTTCATTTTAACCTATAGGAATACATGCATTTGGAACTCTAAATCAAACACTGTTTGTGCCAGCTGCTTGAAGCTTGACTCACTCAATTAGTTCCTGGTGTACTCTCTGTGCTTTGTTCCCTGTTGAAGTGGTCCTAAGTGGAGGCGAGGAACATACGCTTTCCTTAGAAAGCATTTACAGAGCTTCAACAGAGCTCCAAGTGAACTGGAATCTCTGCAAATATTTACTCACCTGATCTTGATGACCCTTGTCAGCAAAGATGAGTATACCAGTTGCACTTAGCTACCCAAATGTCGTTCTTCTAGGGTGAAAAGTTCGTTTGCAGGAACACTTTGAATTTTTAGGTTTCACTTCACTTTTCCTTATAGGGACGTATGCATTTGGACTTATAAATCAAACACGGTTTATGCTAGCTGCTTGAAACTGAAACGCACTCAACTAGTTCTCAGTGCGATCTCTATGCTTTGTTTTCTGTTGAAGTAACCCTAAGCAGAGGCCAGGCAAAGAAACTTTCATTGGAAAGCATTTGCAGTGATTGCACAGAACTTTGAGTTTCCTGGAATCTCAGCAAATATTTTTTCACCCTAACTTGTTGTTAACTCGACAGGAAAGATAAGTAGACCGGTTGCATTTGGCTGCCCAAATTTAGATCTTCTAGGTTGAATAGTTGGTTTGCAGGAATACTTTGAAATTTTAGGTTTCACTTCATTTTCCCCTATAGGGATACATGCATATGGAACTCTAAATCAAACACGGTTTTTGCTGTGTGCTTGTAACTTGACTCATTCAACTAGTTCTCAGTGCACTCTCTATGCATTGTTCCCTGTTGAAGTAGCCCTAAGCAGAGGCAAGGAAAACACACTTTCTTTGGAAAGTATTCACCGAGCTTCCAAAAAACTCAGAGATTACGGAAACCTCAGCAAATATTTTGTCACCCTATCTTGTTGATACTTGGTAGGAAAAAGGTGTATACCAGTTGCGCTTGGCTGCACAAATTTTGTTCTGCTAGGTTGAAGCATTCCTTTGCAGGATGACTTTGAATATTTAGGTTTTACTACATTTTCCCCTCTAGGGATACATGCTTTTGAAAACCTAAATCAAACACGGTTTGTGCTAGCTGCTTGAAACTTGACTCACTGAATGAATTCTCATTGTGCTCTCTACGCTTCGTTACCGGTTTATGTACCCCTAGGCAGAGCAAAGAAAAATGGACTTTCATTTGAACGTGTTTGTAGAGCATCCACAGAACTCAAGAGTTTACTGGACTCTCAGCAAATGTTTTTTCACCCAATCTTGTTGAAACTTGGCAGCAAAAATGAGTATATGGGTTGCACTTGGCAGCCCAAATTTCGTAATCTTATGTTGAAGAGTTCCTTTGCAGGAACACTTTGAATTTTTAGGTTTAACTTCTTTTTTCCCTATGTGAATACATGCATTTGGAATGCTAAATCAAACACAGTTTGTGATACCTGTTTGAAACTTGGCTCACTCAATTAGTTCTCAGTGCACTCTCTAGGCATTGTCCCCCGCTGAAGTATCCCCAAGCAGAGGCAAGGAAAATACGCTTTCTTATGTAAGTGTTTGCAGAGCTTCCACAAAACTGCCAAGTTTACTGGAATTTCAGCGAATATTTTTTCACTTGATCTTGTTGATCCTAGGTAAGAAAGATGAGTATACCAGTTGCATTTGCCTGCCAAAATTTCGTTCTTCTAAGTTGAAGCATGTGCTTTCAGGAAGACATTGCATTTGTGGGGGTTTCTCTTCATTTTAACCTCTAGGAATACATGCATTTGGAACTCTAAATCAAACACTGTTTGTGCTAGCTGCTTGAAGCTTGACTCACTCAATTAGTTCCTGGTGTACTCTCTGTGCTTTGTTCCCTGTTGAAGTGGTCCTAAGTGGAGGCGAGGAACATACGCTTTCCTTAGAAAGCATTTACAGAGCTTCAACAGAGCTCCAAGTGAACTGGAATCTCTGCAAATATTTACTCACCTGATCTTGATGACCCTTGTCAGGAAAGATGAGTATACCAGTTGCACTTAGCTACCCAAATGTCGTTCTTCTAGGTTGAAAAGTTCGTTTGCAGGAACACTTTGAATTTTTAGGTTTCACTTCACTTTTCCTTATAGGGACGTATGCATTTGGACTTATAAATCAAACACGGTTTATGCTAGCTGCTTGAAACTGAAACGCACTCAACTAGTTCTCAGTGCGATCTCTATGCTTTGTTTTCTGTTGAAGTAACCCTAAGCAGAGGCCAGGCAAAGAAACTTTCATTGGAAAGCATTTGCAGTGATTGCACAGAACTTTGAGTTTCCTGGAATCTCAGCAAATATTTTTTCACCCTAACTTGTTGTTAACTCGACAGGAAAGATAAGTAGACCGGTTGCATTTGGCTGCCCAAATTTAGATCTTCTAGGTTGAATAGTTGGTTTGCAGGAATACTTTGAAATTTTAGGTTTCACTTCATTTTCCCCTATAGGGATACATGCATATGGAACTCTAAATCAAACACGGTTTTTGCTGTGTGCTTGTAACTTGACTCATTCAACTAGTTCTCAGTGCATTCTCTATGCATTGTTCCCTGTTGAAGTAGCCCTAAGCAGAGGCAAGGAAAACACACTTTCTTTGGAAAGTATTCACCGAGCTTCCAAAAAACTCAGAGATTACGGAAACCTCAGCAAATATTTTGTCACCCTATCTTGTTGATACTTGGTAGGAAAAAGGTGTATACCAGTTGCGCTTGGCTGCACAAATTTTGTTCTGCTAGGTTGAAGCATTCCTTTGCAGGATGACTTTGAATATTTAGGTTTTACTACATTTTCCCCTCTAGGGATACATGCTTTTGAAAATCTAAATCAAACACGGTTTGTGCTAGCTGCTTGAAACTTGACTCACTGAATGAATTCTCATTGTGCTCTCTACGCTTCTTTACCGGTTTATGTACCCCTAAGCAGAGCAAAGAAAAATAGACTTTCATTTGAACGTGTTTGTAGAGCATCCACAGAACTCAAGAGTTTACTGGACTCTCAGCAAATGTTTTTTCACCCGATCTTGTTGAAACTTGGCAGCAAAAATGAGTATATGGGTTGCACTTGGCAGCCCAAATTTTGTAATCTTATGTTGAAGAGTTCCTTTGCAGGAACACTTTGAATTTTTAGGTTTAACTTCTTTTTTCCCTATGTGAATACATGCATTTGGAATGCTAAATCAAACACAGTTTGTGATACCTGTTTGAAACTTGGCTCACTCAATTAGTTCTCAGTGCACTCTCTATGCATTGTCCCCCGCTGAAGTATCCCCAGGCAGAGGCAAGGAAAATACGCTTTCTTATGTAAGTGTTTGCAGAGCTTCCACAAAACTCCCAAGTTTACTGGAATTTCAGCGAATATTTTTTCACTTGATCTTGTTGATCCTAGGTAAGAAAGATGAGTATACCAGTTGCATTTGCCTGCCAAAATTTCGTTCTTCCAAGTTGAAGCATGTGCTTTCAGGAAGACATTGCATTTGGGGTGGTTTCTCTTCATTTTAACCTATAGGAATACATGCATTTGGAACTCTAAATCAAACACTGTTTGTGCTAGCTGCTTGAAGCTTGACTCACTCAATTAGTTCCTGGTGTACTCTCTGTGCTTTGTTCCCTGTTGAAGTGGTCCTAAGTGGAGGCGAGGAACATACGCTTTCCTTAGAAAGCATTGACAGAGCTTCAACAGAGCTCCAAGTTAACTGGAATCTCTGCAAATATTTACTCACCTGATCTTGATGACCCTTGTCAGGAAAGATGAGTATACCAGTTGCACTTAGCTACCCAAATGTCATTCTTCTAGGTTGAAAAGTTCGTTTGCAGGAACACTTTGAATTTTTAGGTTTCACTTCACTTTTCCTTATAGGGACGTATGCATTTGGACTTATAAATCAAACACGGTTTATGCTAGCTGCTTGAAACTGAAACGCACTCAACTAGTTCTCAGTGCGATCTCTATGCTTTGTTTTCTGTTGAAGTAACCCTAAGCAGAGGCCAGGGAAAGAAACTTTCATTGGAAAGCATTTGCAGTGATTGCACAGAACTTTGAGTTTCCTGGAATCTCAGCAAATATTTTTTCACCCTAACTTGTTGTTAACTCGACAGGAAAGATAAGTAGACCGGTTGCATTTGGCTGCCCAAATTTAGATCTTCTAGGTTGAATAGTTGGTTTGCAGGAATACTTTGAAATTTTAGGTTTCACTTCATTTTCCCCCTATAGGGATACATGCATATGGAACTCTAAATCAAACACGGTTTTTGCTGTGTGCTTGTAACTTGACTCATTCAACTAGTTCTCAGTGCACTCTCTATGCATTGTTCCCTGTTGAAGTAGCCCTAAGCAGAGGCAAGGAAAACACACTTTCTTTTGAAAGTATTCACCGAGCTTACAAAAAACTCAGAGATTACAGAAACCTCAGCAAATATTTTGTCACCCTATATTGTTGATACTTGGTAGGAAAAAGGTGTATACCAGTTGCGCTTGGCTGCACAAATTTTGTTCTGCTAGGTTGAAGCATTCCTTTGCAGGATGACTTTGAATATTTAGGTTTTACTACATTTCCCCCTCTAGGGATACATGCTTTTGAAAATCTAAATCAAACACGGTTTGTGCTAGCTGCTTGAAACTTGACTCACTGAATGAATTCTCATTGTTCTCTCTACGCTTCGTTACCGGTTTATGTACCCCTAAGCAGAGCAAAGAAAAATAGACTTTCATTTGAACGTGTTTGTAGAGCATCCACAGAACTCAAGAGTTTACTGGACTCTCAGCAAATGTTTTTTCACCCGATCTTGTTGAAACTTGGCAGCAAAAATGAGTATATGGGTTGCACTTGGCAGCCCAAATTTCGTAATCTTATGTTGAAGAGTTCCTTTGCAGGAACACTTTGAATTTTTAGGTTTAACTTCTTTTTTCCCTATGTGAATACATGCATTTGGAATGCTAAATCAAACACAGTTTGTGATACCCGTTTGAAACTTGGCTCACTCAATTAGTTCTCAGTGCACTCTCTATGCATTGTCCCCCGCTGAAGTATCCCCAAGCAGAGGCAAGGAAAATACGCTTTCTTATGTAAGTGTTTGCAGAGCTTCCACAAAACTCCCAAGTTTACTGGAATTTCAGCGAATATTTTTTCACTTGATCTTGTTGATCCTAGGTAAGAAAGATGAGTATACCAGTTGCATTTGCCTGCCAAAATTTCGTTCTTCTAAGTTGAAGCATGTGCTTTCAGGAAGACATTGCATTTGGGGGGGGGGGGTTCTCTTCATTTTAACCTATAGGAATACATGCATTTGGAACTCTAAATCAAACACTGTTTGTGCTAGCTGCTTGAAGCTTGACTCACTCAATTAGTTCCTGGTGTACTCTCTGTGCTTTGTTCCCTGTTGAAGTGGTCCAAAGTGGAGGCGAGGAACATACGCTTTCCTTAGAAAGCATTGACAGAGCTTCAACAGAGCTCCAAGTGAACTGGAATCTCTGCAAATATTTACTCACCTGATCTTGATGACCCTTGTCAGGAAAGATGAGTATACCAGTTGCACTTAGCTACCCAAATGTCGTTCTTCTAGGTTGAAAAGTTCGTTTGCAGGAACACTTTGAATTTTTAGGTTTCACTTCACTTTTCCTTATAGGGACATATGCATTTGGACTTATAAATCAAACACGGTTTATGCTAGCTGCTTGAAACTGAAACGCACTCAACTAGTTCTCAGTGCGATCTCTATGCTTTGTTTTCTGTTGAAGTAACCCTAAGCAGAGGCCAGGCAAAGAAACTTTCATTGGAAAGCATTTGCAGTGATTGCACAGAACTTTGAGTTTCCTGGAATCTCAGCAAATATTTTTTCACCCTAACTTGTTGTTAACTCGACAGGAAAGATAAGTAGACCGGTTGCATTTGGCTGCCCAAATTTAGATCTTCTAGGTTGAATAGTTGGTTTGCAGGAATACTTTGAAATTTTAGGTTTCACTTCATTTTCCCCTATAGGGATACATGCACATGGAACTCTAAATCAAACACGGTTTTTGCTGTGTGATTGTAACTTGACTCATTCAACTAGTTCTCAGTGCACTCTCTATGCATTGTTCCCTGTTGAAGTAGCCCTAAGCAGAGGCAAGGAAAACACACTTTCTTTGGAAAGTATTCACCGAGCTTCCAAAAAACTAGGAGATTACGGAAACCTCAGCAAATATTTTGTCACCCTATCTTGTTGATACTTGGTAGGAAAAAGGTGTATACCAGTTGCGCTTGGCTGCACAAATTTTGTTCTGCTAGGTTTAAGCATTCCTTTGCAGGACGACTTTGAATATTTAGGTTTTACTACATTTTCCCCTCTAGGGATACATGCTTTTGAAAATCTAAATCAAACACGGTTTGTGCTAGCTGCTTGAAACTTGACTCACTGAATGGATTCTCATTGTGCTCTCTATGCTTCGTTACCGGTTTATGTACCCCTAAGCAGAGCAAAGAAAAATAGACTTTCATTTGAACGTGTTTGTAGAGCATCCACAGAACTCAAGAGTTTACTGGACTCTCAGCAAATGTTTTTTCACCCGATCTTGTTGAAACTTGGCAGCAAAAATGAGTATATGGGTTGCACTTGGCAGCCCAAATTTCGTAATCTTATGTTGAAGAGTTCCTTTGCAGGAACACTTTGAATTTTTAGGTTTAACTTCTTTTTTCCCTATGTGAATACATGCATTTGGAATGCTAAATCAAACACAGTTTGTGATACCTGTTTGAAACTTGGCTCACTCAATTAGTTCTCAGTGCACTCTCTATGCATTGTCCCCCGCTGAAGTATCCCCAAGCAGAGGCAAGGAAAATACGCTTTCTTATGTAAGTGTTTGCAGAGCTTCCACAAAACTCCCAAGTTTACTGGAATTTCAGCGAATATTTTTTCACTTGATCTTGTTGATCCTAGGTAAGAAAGATGAGTATACCAGTTGCATTTGCCTGCCAAAATTTCGTTCTTCTAAGTTGAAGCATGTGCTTTCAGGAAGACATTGCATTTGGGGGGTTTCTCTTCATTTTAACCTCTAGGAATACATGCATTTGGAACTCTAAATCAAACACTGTTTGTGCCAGCTGCTTGAAGCTTGACTCACTCAATTAGTTCCTGGTGTACTCTCTGTGCTTTGTTCCCTGTTGAAGTGGTCCTAAGTGGAGGCGAGGAACATAGGCTTTCCTTAGAAAGCATTTACAGAGCTTCAACAGAGCTCCAAGTTAACTGGAATCTCTGCAAATATTTACTCACCTGATCTTGATGACCCTTGTCAGGAAAGATGAGTATACCAGTTGCACTTAGCTACCCAAATGTCGTTCTTCTAGGTTGAAAAGTTCGTTTGCAGGAACACTTTGAATTTTTAGGTTTCACTTCACTTTTCCTTATAGGGACGTATGCATTTGGACTTATAAATCAAACACGGTTTATGCTAGCTGCTTGAAACTGAAACGCACTCAACTAGTTCTCAGTGCGATCTCTATGCTTTGTTTTCTGTTGAAGTAACCCTAAGCAGAGGCCAGGGAAAGAAACTTTCATTGAAAAGCATTTGCAGTGATTGCACAGAACTTTGAGTTTCCTGGAATCTCAGCAAATATTTTTTCACACTAACTTGTTGTTAACTCGACAGGAAAGATAAGTAGACCGGTTGGATTTGGTTGCCCAAATTTAGATCTTCTAGGTTGAATAGTTGGTTTGCAGGAATACTTTGAAATTTTAGGTTTCACTTCATTTTCCCCTATAGGGATACATGCACATGGAACTCTAAATCAAACACGGTTTTTGCTGTGTGATTGTAACTTGACTCATTCAACTAGTTCTCAGTGCACTCTCTATGCATTGTTCCCTGTTGAAGTAGCCCTAAGCAGAGGCAAGGAAAACACACTTTCTTTGGAAAGTATTCACCGAGCTTCCAAAAAACTAGGAGATTACGGAAACCTCAGCAAATATTTTGTCACCCTATCTTGTTGATACTTGGTAGGAAAAAGGTGTATACCAGTTGCGCTTGGCTGCACAAATTTTGTTCTGCTAGGTTTAAGCATTCCTTTGCAGGACGACTTTGAATATTTAGGTTTTACTACATTTTCCCCTCTAGGGATACATGCTTTTGAAAATCTAAATCAAACACGGTTTGTGCTAGCTGCTTGAAACTTGACTCACTGAATGGATTCTCATTGTGCTCTCTATGCTTCGTTACCGGTTTATGTACCCTAAGCAGAGCAAAGAAAAATAGACTTTCATTTGAACGTGTTTGTAGAGCATCCACAGAACTCAAGAGTTTACTGGACTCTCAGCAAATGTTTTTTCACCCGATCTTGTTGAAACTTGGCAGCAAAAATGAGTATATGGGTTGCACTTGGCAGCCCAAATTTCGTAATCTTATGTTGAAGAGTTCCTTTGCAGGAACACTTTGAATTTTTAGGTTTAACTTCTTTTTCCCTATGTGAATACATGCATTTGGAATGCTAAATCAAACACAGTTTGTGATACCTGTTTGAAACTTGGCTCACTCAATTAGTTCTCAGTGCACTCTCTATGCATTGTCCCCCGCTGAAGTATCCCCAAGCAGAGGCAAGGAAAATACGCTTTCTTATGTAAGTGTTTGCAGAGCTTCCACAAAACTCCCAAGTTTACTGGAATTTCAGCGAATATTTTTTCACTTGATCTTGTTGATCCTAGGTAAGAAAGATGAGTATACCAGTTGCATTTGCCTGCCAAAATTTCGTTCTTCTAAGTTGAAGCATGTGCTTTCAGGAAGACATTGCATTTGGGGGGGTTTCTCTTCATTTTAACCTATAGGAATACATGCATTTGGAACTCTAAATCAAACACTGTTTGTGCCAGCTGCTTGAAGCTTGACTCACTCAATTAGTTCCTGGTGTACTCTCTGTGCTTTGTTCCCTGTTGAAGTGGTCCTAAGTGGAGGCGAGGAACATAGGCTTTCCTTAGAAAGCATTTACAGAGCTTCAACAGAGCTCCAAGTTAACTGGAATCTCTGCAAATATTTACTCACCTGATCTTGATGACCCTTGTCAGGAAAGATGAGTATACCAGTTGCACTTAGCTACCCAAATGTCGTTCTTCTAGGTTGAAAAGTTCGTTTGCAGGAACACTTTGAATTTTTAGGTTTCACTTCACTTTTCCTTATAGGGACGTATGCATTTGGACTTATAAATCAAACACGGTTTATGCTAGCTGCTTGAAACTGAAACGCACTCAACTAGTTCTCAGTGCGATCTCTATGCTTTGTTTTCTGTTGAAGTAACCCTAAGCAGAGGCCAGGGAAAGAAACTTTCATTGAAAAGCATTTGCAGTGATTGCACAGAACTTTGAGTTTCCTGGAATCTCAGCAAATATTTTTTCACACTAACTTGTTGTTAACTCGACAGGAAAGATAAGTAGACCGGTTGGATTTGGTTGCCCAAATTTAGATCTTCTAGGTTGAATAGTTGGTTTGCAGGAATACTTTGAAATTTTAGGTTTCACTTCATTTTCCCTATAGGGATACATGCACATGGAACTCTAAATCAAACACGGTTTTTGCTGTGTGCTTGTAACTTGACTCATTCAACTAGTTCTCAGTGCACTCTCTATGCATTGTTCCCTGTTGAAGTAGCCCTAAGCAGAGGCAAGGAAAACACACTTTCTTTGGAAAGTATTCACCGAGCTTCCAAAAAACTCAGAGATTACGGAAACCTCAGCAAATATTTTGTCACCCTATCTTGTTGATACTTGGTAGGAAAAAGGTGTATACCAGTTGCTCTTGGCTGCACAAATTTTGTTCTGCTAGGTTGAAGCATTCCTTTGCAGGACGACTTTGAATATTTAGGTTTTACTACATTTTCCCCTCTAGGGATACATGCTTTTGAAAATCTAAATCAAACACGGTTTGTGCTAGCTGCTTGAAACTTGACTCACTGAATGAATTCTCATTGTGCTCTCTACGCTTCGTTACCGGTTTATGTACCCCTAAGCAGAGCAAAGAAA
The DNA here is from genome assembly GCF_047511675.1 of Marmota flaviventris. Taxonomy (NCBI): domain Eukaryota; kingdom Metazoa; phylum Chordata; class Mammalia; order Rodentia; family Sciuridae; genus Marmota; species Marmota flaviventris. The sequence continues at coordinate 2,407 of NW_027288291.1, read as the reverse complement.
AATAGACTTTCATTTGAACGTGTTTGTAGAGCATCCACAGAACTCAAGAGTTTACTGGACTCTCAGCAAATGTTTTTTCACCCGATCTTGTTGAAACTTGGCAGCAAAAATGAGTATATGGGTTGCACTTGGCAGCCCAAATTTCGTAATCTTATGTTGAAGAGTTCCTTTGCAGGAACACTTTGAATTTTTAGGTTTAACTTCTTTTTTCCCTATGTGAATACATGCATTTGGAATGCTAAGTCAAACACAGTTTGTGATACCTGTTTGAAACTTGGCTCACTCAATTAGTTCTCAGTGCACTCTCTTTGCATTGTCCCCCGCTGAAGTATCCCCAAGCAGAGGCAAGGAAAATACACTTTCTTATGTAAGTGTTTGCAGAGCTTCCACAAAACTCCCAAGTTTACTGGAATTTCAGCGAATATTTTTTCACTTGATCTTGTTGATCCTAGGTAAGAAAGATGAGTATACCAGTTGCATTTGCCTGCCAAAATTTCGTTCTTCTAAGTTGAAGCATGTGCTTTCAGGAAGACATTGCATTTGGGGGGGTTTCTCTTCATTTTAACCTATAGGAATACATACATTTGGAACTCTAAATCAAACACTGTTTGTGCTAGCTGCTTGAAGCTTGACTCACTCAATCAGTTCCTGGTGTACTCTCTGTGCTTTGTTCCCTGTTGAAGTGGTCCTAAGTGGAGGCGAGGAACATACGCTTTCCTTAGAAAGCATTTACAGAGCTTCAACAGAGCTCCAAGTGAACTGGAATCTCTGCAAATATTTACTCACCTGATCTTGATGACCCTTGTCAGGAAAGATGAGTATACCAGTTGCACTTAGCTACCCAAATGTCGTTCTTCTAGGTTGAAAAGTTCGTTTGCAGGAACACTTTGAATTTTTAGGTTTCACTTCACTTTTCCTTATAGGGACGTATGCATTTGGACTTATAAATCAAACACGGTTTATGCTAGCTGCTTGAAACTGAAACTCACTCAACTAGTTCTCAGTGCGATCTCTATGCTTTGTTTTCTGTTGAAGTAACCCTAAGCAGAGGCCAGGGAAAGAAACTTTCATTGGAAAGCATTTGCAGTGATTGCACAGAACTTTGAGTTTCCTGGAATCTCAGCAAATATTTTTTCACCCTAACTTGTTGTTAACTTGACAGGAAAGATAAGTAGACCGGTTGCATTTGGCTGCCCAAATTTAGATCTTCTAGGTTGAATAGTTGGTTTGCAGGAATACTTTGAAATTTAGGTTTCACTTCATTTTCCCCTATAGGGATACATGCATATGGAACTCTAAATCAAACACGGTTTTTGCTGTGTGCTTGTAACTTGACTCATTCAACTAGTTCTCAGTGCACTCTCTACTCATTGTTCCCTGTTGAAGTAGCCCTAAGCAGAGGCAAGGAAAACACACTTTCTTTGGAAAGTATTCACCGAGCTTCCAAAAAACTCAGAGATTACGGAAACCTCAGCAAATATTTTGTCACCCTATCTTGTTGATACTTGGTAGGAAAAAGGTGTATACCAGTTGCTCTTGGCTGCACAAATTTTGTTCTGCTAGGTTGAAGCATTCCTTTGCAGGACGACTTTGAATATTTAGGTTTTACTACATTTTCCCCTCTAGGGATACATGCTTTTGAAAATCTAAATCAAACACGGTTTGTGCTAGCTGCTTGAAACTTGACTCACTGAATGAATTCTCATTGTGCTCTCTACGCTTCGATACCGGTTTATGTACCCCTAAGCAGAGCAAAGAAAAATAGACTTTCATTTGAACGTGTTTGTAGAGCATCCACAGAACTCAAGAGTTTACTGGACTCTCAGCAAATGTTTTTTCACCCGATCTTGTTGAAACTTGGCAGCAAAAATGAGTATATGGGTTGCACTTGGCAGCCCAAATTTCGTAATCTTATGTTGAAGAGTTCCTTTGCAGGAACACTTTGAATTTTTAGGTTTAACTTCTTTTTTCCCTATGTGAATACATGCATTTGGAATGCTAAATCAAACACAGTTTGTGATACCTGTTTGAAACTTGGCTCACTCAATTAGTTCTCAGTGCACTCTCTAGGCCTTGTCCCCCGCTGAAGTATCCCCAAGCAGAGGCAAGGAAAATACGCTTTCTTATGTAAGTGTTTGCAGAGCTTCCACAAAACTCCCAAGTTTACTGGAATTTCAGCGAATATTTTTTCACTTGATCTTGTTGATCCTAGGTAAGAAAGATGAGTATACCAGTTGCATTTGCCTGCCAAAATTTCGTTCTTCTAAGTTGAAGCATGTGCTTTCAGGAAGACATTGCATTTGGGGGGGGTTCTCTTCATTTTAACCTATAGGAATACATGCATTTGGAACTCTAAATCAAACACTGTTTGTGCTAGCTGCTTGAAGCTTGACTCACTCAATTAGTT
>NW_027288290.1:0-70158 GCF_047511675.1 Marmota flaviventris | reverse complement strand
AGAAAGATGAGCATACCAGTTGCATTTGGCTGCCACAATTTCGTTCTTCTACGTTGAAACATTTGCTTTCAGGAAGACATTGAATTTGGGGGCTTTCTCTTCATTTTAACCGATAGGAATACATGCATTTGGAAGTCTAAATCAAACACTGGTTGTGCTAGCTGCTTGAAGCTTGACTCACTCAATTAGTTCCCGGTGTGCTCTCTTGATTGGTTCCCTGGTGACGTGGTCCTAAGTGGAGGCAAGGAACATACGCTTTCCTAAGGAAGCATTAACAGAGCTTCAACAGAGCTCCAATTTAACTGGAATCTCTGCAAATATTTACTCACCTGATCTTGATGATACTTGTCAGGAAAGATGAGTTTATCAGTTGCACTTAGCTACCCAAATTTCGTTCTTCTACGTTGAAAAGTTCGTTTGCAGGAACGCTTTTGAATGTTTAGGTTTCACTTCCTTTTCCCTTATAGGGATACATGCATCTGGAATTATACATCAAACACGGTTTATGCTAGCTGCTTGAAACTGAAACTCACTCAACTAGTTCTCAGTGTGATCTCTATGCTTTGTTTTCTGTTGAAGGAACCCTAAGCAGAGGCAAGGGAAAGAAACTTTCATTTGAAAGCATTTGCAGTGATTCCACAGAACTGTGAGTTTCCAGGATTCTCAGCAAATATTTCTTCACCCTAACTTGTTGTTACTCGACAGCAAAGATAAGTAGACCGGTTGCATTTGGCTGCCCAAATTTAGATCTTCTAGGTTGAACAGTTCGTTCGCAGGAACACTTTGAAATTTGAGGTTTCACTTCCTTTTCCCCTATAGGGATACATGCATTTGGAACTCTAACTCAAACGCGGTTGGTACTAGCTGCATGAAAGTTGACTCACTCAGTTAGTTCTCAGTGCACACTCTATGCTTTGTTTCCTGTTGAAGTAGCCCTAAGCAGAGGCAAGGAAAATATACTTTCATTTGAAAGTGTTTGCAGAGCTTCCACAGAACTCTGAGTTTACTGGAATCTCAGCAAAATTGTTTCACCCGATCTTGATGATACTTGGTAGCAAAGATGAGTATACCGGTTTCACTTGGCTGCCCAAATTTCGTTCTTCAGGGTTGAAGCATTCGTTTGCAGGAGCACTTTGAATTTTAAGTTTCACTTCCTTTTCCCTTATAGGGATACATGCATTATTAAGTGTATATCAAACACGGTTTGTGCTAGCTTCTTCAAACTTGACTCGCTCAATTCGTTCTCGGTGTCCTCTCTATGCTTTGTTCCCTGTGGTAGTAGCTCTAAGCGGAGGCCAGGAACATACACTTTCATTTGAAAGCATTTGCAAAGCTTGCACAGAACTTTGAGTTTACCGGAATCTCAGCAAATGTTTATTCTCCCGAACTTGTTGATACTTGGTAGAAAAAAATGTGTATACCAGTTGCTCTTGGCAGCACAAATTTTGTTCTGCTAGGTTGAATCATTCCTTTGCAGGATGACTTGGATCAGTTAGGTTTTACTCCATTTTCCCCTATAGGGATACATGCTTTTGGAAATCGAAATCAAGCACGGTTTGTGCTAGCTGCTTGAAAATTGACTCACTGAATGAATTCTCATTGTGCTCTCTATGCTTTGTTACCGGTTTATGTACACCGAAGCAGAGCAGAGAAAAATAAACTTTCATTTGAAAGTGTTTGTAGTGCATCCACAGAACAGAGTTTACTGGAGTCTCAGCAAATATTTTTTCACCCGATCTTGTTGATACTTGGCAGCAAAACTGAGTATATGAGTTGCACTTGGCAGCCCAAATTTCGTCATCTTATGTTGAAGAGTTCCTTTGCAGGAACACTTTGAATTTTCAGGTTTAACTTCTTTTTTCCCTATATGAATACATGCATTTGGAATGCTCAATCAAACACAGTTTGTGATACCTGTTTAAAACTTGGCACACTCAATGACTTCTCAGTGGCTCTTTATGCATTGTCCCCTGCTGAAGTATCCCCAAGCAGAGGCAAGGAAAATACACTTTCTTATGTAAGTGTTTGCAGAGATTCCACAAAACTCCCAAGTTTACTGGAATTTCAGCGAATATTTTTTCACTTGATCTTGTTGATACTAGGTAAGAAAGATGAGCATACCAGTTGCATTTGGCTGCCACAATTTCGTTCTTCTACGTTGAAACATTTGCTTTCAGGAAGACATTGAATTTGGGGGCTTTCTCTTCATTTTAACCGATAGGAATACATGCATTTGGAAGTCTAAATCAAACACTGGTTGTGCTAGCTGCTTGAAGCTTGACTCACTCAATTAGTTCCCGGTGTGCTCTCTTGATTGGTTCCCTGGTGACGTGGTCCTAAGTGGAGGCAAGGAACATACGCTTTCCTAAGGAAGCATTAACAGAGCTTCAACAGAGCTCCAATTTAACTGGAATCTCTGCAAATATTTACTCACCTGATCTTGATGATACTTGTCAGGAAAGATGAGTTTATCAGTTGCACTTAGCTACCCAAATTTCGTTCTTCTACGTTGAAAAGTTCGTTTGCAGGAACGCTTTTGAATGTTTAGGTTTCACTTCCTTTTCCCTTATAGGGATACATGCATCTGGAATTATACATCAAACACGGTTTATGCTAGCTGCTTGAAACTGAAACTCACTCAACTAGTTCTCAGTGTGATCTCTATGCTTTGTTTTCTGTTGAAGGAACCCTAAGCAGAGGCAAGGGAAAGAAACTTTCATTTGAAAGCATTTGCAGTGATTCCACAGAACTGTGAGTTTCCAGGATTCTCAGCAAATATTTCTTCACCCTAACTTGTTGTTACTCGACAGCAAAGATAAGTAGACCGGTTGCATTTGGCTGCCCAAATTTAGATCTTCTAGGTTGAACAGTTCGTTCGCAGGAACACTTTGAAATTTGAGGTTTCACTTCCTTTTCCCCTATAGGGATACATGCATTTGGAACTCTAACTCAAACGCGGTTGGTACTAGCTGCATGAAAGTTGACTCACTCAGTTAGTTCTCAGTGCACACTCTATGCTTTGTTTCCTGTTGAAGTAGCCCTAAGCAGAGGCAAGGAAAATATACTTTCATTTGAAAGTGTTTGCAGAGCTTCCACAGAACTCTGAGTTTACTGGAATCTCAGCAAAATTTTTTCACCCGATCTTGATGATACTTGGTAGCAAAGATGAGTATACCGGTTTCACTTGGCTGCCCAAATTTCGTTCTTCAGGGTTGAAGCATTCGTTTGCAGGAGCACTTTGAATTTTAAGTTTCACTTCCTTTTCCCTTATAGGGATACATGCATTATTAAGTGTATATCAAACACGGTTTGTGCTAGCTTCTTCAAACTTGACTCGCTCAATTCGTTCTCGGTGTCCTCTCTATGCTTTGTTCCCTGTGGTAGTAGCTCTAAGCGGAGGCCAGGAACATACACTTTCATTTGAAAGCATTTGCAAAGCTTGCACAGAACTTTGAGTTTACCGGAATCTCAGCAAATGTTTATTCTCCCGAACTTGTTGATACTTGGTAGAAAAAAATGTGTATACCAGTTGCTCTTGGCAGCACAAATTTTGTTCTGCTAGGTTGAATCATTCCTTTGCAGGATGACTTGGATCAGTTAGGTTTTACTCCATTTTCCCCTATAGGGATACATGCTTTTGGAAATCGAAATCAAGCACGGTTTGTGCTAGCTGCTTGAAAATTGACTCACTGAATGAATTCTCATTGTGCTCTCTATGCTTTGTTACCGGTTTATGTACACCGAAGCAGAGCAGAGAAAAATAAACTTTCATTTGAAAGTGTTTGTAGTGCATCCACAGAACAGAGTTTACTGGAGTCTCAGCAAATATTTTTTCACCCGATCTTGTTGATACTTGGCAGCAAAACTGAGTATATGAGTTGCACTTGGCAGCCCAAATTTCGTCATCTTATGTTGAAGAGTTCCTTTGCAGGAACACTTTGAATTTTCAGGTTTAACTTCTTTTTTCCCTATATGAATACATGCATTTGGAATGCTCAATCAAACACAGTTTGTGATACCTGTTTAAAACTTGGCACACTCAATGACTTCTCAGTGGCTCTTTATGCATTGTCCCCTGCTGAAGTATCCCCAAGCAGAGGCAAGGAAAATACACTTTCTTATGTAAGTGTTTGCAGAGATTCCACAAAACTCCCAAGTTTACTGGAATTTCAGCGAATATTTTTTCACTTGATCTTGTTGATACTAGGTAAGAAAGATGAGCATACCAGTTGCATTTGGCTGCCACAATTTCGTTCTTCTACGTTGAAACATTTGCTTTCAGGAAGACATTGAATTTGGGGGCTTTCTCTTCATTTTAACCGATAGGAATACATGCATTTGGAAGTCTAAATCAAACACTGGTTGTGCTAGCTGCTTGAAGCTTGACTCACTCAATTAGTTCCCGGTGTGCTCTCTTGATTGGTTCCCTGGTGACGTGGTCCTAAGTGGAGGCAAGGAACATACGCTTTCCTAAGGAAGCATTAACAGAGCTTCAACAGAGCTCCAATTTAACTGGAATCTCTGCAAATATTTACTCACCTGATCTTGATGATACTTGTCAGGAAAGATGAGTTTATCAGTTGCACTTAGCTACCCAAATTTCGTTCTTCTACGTTGAAAAGTTCGTTTGCAGGAACGCTTTTGAATGTTTAGGTTTCACTTCCTTTTCCCTTATAGGGATACATGCATCTGGAATTATACATCAAACACGGTTTATGCTAGCTGCTTGAAACTGAAACTCACTCAACTAGTTCTCAGTGTGATCTCTATGCTTTGTTTTCTGTTGAAGGAACCCTAAGCAGAGGCAAGGGAAAGAAACTTTCATTTGAAAGCATTTGCAGTGATTCCACAGAACTGTGAGTTTCCAGGATTCTCAGCAAATATTTCTTCACCCTAACTTGTTGTTACTCGACAGCAAAGATAAGTAGACCGGTTGCATTTGGCTGCCCAAATTTAGATCTTCTAGGTTGAACAGTTCGTTCGCAGGAACACTTTGAAATTTGAGGTTTCACTTCCTTTTCCCCTATAGGGATACATGCATTTGGAACTCTAACTCAAACGCGGTTGGTACTAGCTGCATGAAAGTTGACTCACTCAGTTAGTTCTCAGTGCACACTCTATGCTTTGTTTCCTGTTGAAGTAGCCCTAAGCAGAGGCAAGGAAAATATACTTTCATTTGAAAGTGTTTGCAGAGCTTCCACAGAACTCTGAGTTTACTGGAATCTCAGCAAAATTTTTTCACCCGATCTTGATGATACTTGGTAGCAAAGATGAGTATACCGGTTTCACTTGGCTGCCCAAATTTCGTTCTTCAGGGTTGAAGCATTCGTTTGCAGGAGCACTTTGAATTTTAAGTTTCACTTCCTTTTCCCTTATAGGGATACATGCATTATTAAGTGTATATCAAACACGGTTTGTGCTAGCTTCTTCAAACTTGACTCGCTCAATTCGTTCTCGGTGTCCTCTCTATGCTTTGTTCCCTGTGGTAGTAGCTCTAAGCGGAGGCCAGGAACATACACTTTCATTTGAAAGCATTTGCAAAGCTTGCACAGAACTTTGAGTTTACCGGAATCTCAGCAAATGTTTATTCTCCCGAACTTGTTGATACTTGGTAGAAAAAAATGTGTATACCAGTTGCTCTTGGCAGCACAAATTTTGTTCTGCTAGGTTGAATCATTCCTTTGCAGGATGACTTGGATCAGTTAGGTTTTACTCCATTTTCCCCTATAGGGATACATGCTTTTGGAAATCGAAATCAAGCACGGTTTGTGCTAGCTGCTTGAAAATTGACTCACTGAATGAATTCTCATTGTGCTCTCTATGCTTTGTTACCGGTTTATGTACACCGAAGCAGAGCAGAGAAAAATAAACTTTCATTTGAAAGTGTTTGTAGTGCATCCACAGAACAGAGTTTACTGGAGTCTCAGCAAATATTTTTTCACCCGATCTTGTTGATACTTGGCAGCAAAACTGAGTATATGAGTTGCACTTGGCAGCCCAAATTTCGTCATCTTATGTTGAAGAGTTCCTTTGCAGGAACACTTTGAATTTTCAGGTTTAACTTCTTTTTTCCCTATATGAATACATGCATTTGGAATGCTCAATCAAACACAGTTTGTGATACCTGTTTAAAACTTGGCACACTCAATGACTTCTCAGTGGCTCTTTATGCATTGTCCCCTGCTGAAGTATCCCCAAGCAGAGGCAAGGAAAATACACTTTCTTATGTAAGTGTTTGCAGAGATTCCACAAAACTCCCAAGTTTACTGGAATTTCAGCGAATATTTTTTCACTTGATCTTGTTGATACTAGGTAAGAAAGATGAGCATACCAGTTGCATTTGGCTGCCACAATTTCGTTCTTCTACGTTGAAACATTTGCTTTCAGGAAGACATTGAATTTGGGGGCTTTCTCTTCATTTTAACCGATAGGAATACATGCATTTGGAAGTCTAAATCAAACACTGGTTGTGCTAGCTGCTTGAAGCTTGACTCACTCAATTAGTTCCCGGTGTGCTCTCTTGATTGGTTCCCTGGTGACGTGGTCCTAAGTGGAGGCAAGGAACATACGCTTTCCTAAGGAAGCATTAACAGAGCTTCAACAGAGCTCCAATTTAACTGGAATCTCTGCAAATATTTACTCACCTGATCTTGATGATACTTGTCAGGAAAGATGAGTTTATCAGTTGCACTTAGCTACCCAAATTTCGTTCTTCTACGTTGAAAAGTTCGTTTGCAGGAACGCTTTTGATTGTTTAGGTTTCACTTCCTTTTCCCTTATAGGGATACATGCATCTGGAATTATACATCAAACACGGTTTATGCTAGCTGCTTGAAACTGAAACTCACTCAACTAGTTCTCAGTGTGATCTCTATGCTTTGTTTTCTGTTGAAGGAACCCTAAGCAGAGGCAAGGGAAAGAAACTTTCATTTGAAAGCATTTGCAGTGTTTCCACAGAACTGTGAGTTTCCAGGATTCTCAGCAAATATTTCTTCACCCTAACTTGTTGTTACTCGACAGCAAAGATAAGTAGACCGGTTGCATTTGGCTGCCCAAATTTAGATCTTCTAGGTTGAACAGTTCGTTCGCAGGAACACTTTGAAATTTGAGGTTTCACTTCCTTTTCCCCTATAGGGATACATGCATTTGGAACTCTAACTCAAACGCGGTTGGTACTAGCTGCATGAAAGTTGACTCACTCAGTTAGTTCTCAGTGCACACTCTATGCTTTGTTTCCTGTTGAAGTAGCCCTAAGCAGAGGCAAGGAAAATATACTTTCATTTGAAAGTGTTTGCAGAGCTTCCACAGAACTCTGAGTTTACTGGAATCTCAGCAAAATTTTTTCACCCGATCCTGATGATACTTGGTAGCAAAGATGAGTATACCGGTTTCACTTGGCTGCCCAAATTTCGTTCTTCAGGGTTGAAGCATTCGTTTGCAGGAGCACTTTGAATTTTAAGTTTCACTTCCTTTTCCCTTATAGGGATACATGCATTATTAAGTGTATATCAAACACGGTTTGTGCTAGCTTCTTCAAACTTGACTCGCTCAATTCGTTCTCGGTGTCCTCTCTATGCTTTGTTCCCTGTGGTAGTAGCTCTAAGCGGAGGCCAGGAACATACACTTTCATTTGAAAGCATTTGCAAAGCTTGCACAGAACTTTGAGTTTACCGGAATCTCAGCAAATGTTTATTCTCCCGAACTTGTTGATACTTGGTAGAAAAAAATGTGTATACCAGTTGCTCTTGGCAGCACAAATTTTGTTCTGCTAGGTTGAATCATTCCTTTGCAGGATGACTTGGATCAGTTAGGTTTTACTCCATTTTCCCCTATAGGGATACATGCTTTTGGAAATCGAAATCAAGCACGGTTTGTGCTAGCTGCTTGAAAATTGACTCACTGAATGAATTCTCATTGTGCTCTCTATGCTTTGTTACCGGTTTATGTACACCGAAGCAGAGCAGAGAAAAATAAACTTTCATTTGAAAGTGTTTGTAGTGCATCCACAGAACAGAGTTTACTGGAGTCTCAGCAAATATTTTTTCACCCGATCTTGTTGATACTTGGCAGCAAAACTGAGTATATGAGTTGCACTTGGCAGCCCAAATTTCGTCATCTTATGTTGAAGAGTTCCTTTGCAGGAACACTTTGAATTTTCAGGTTTAACTTCTTTTTTCCCTATATGAATACATGCATTTGGAATGCTCAATCAAACACAGTTTGTGATACCTGTTTAAAACTTGGCACACTCAATGACTTCTCAGTGGCTCTTTATGCATTGTCCCCTGCTGAAGTATCCCCAAGCAGAGGCAAGGAAAATACACTTTCTTATGTAAGTGTTTGCAGAGATTCCACAAAACTCCCAAGTTTACTGGAATTTCAGCGAATATTTTTTCACTTGATCTTGTTGATACTAGGTAAGAAAGATGAGCATACCAGTTGCATTTGGCTGCCACAATTTCGTTCTTCTACGTTGAAACATTTGCTTTCAGGAAGACATTGAATTTGGGGGCTTTCTCTTCATTTTAACCGATAGGAATACATGCATTTGGAAGTCTAAATCAAACACTGGTTGTGCTAGCTGCTTGAAGCTTGACTCACTCAATTAGTTCCCGGTGTGCTCTCTTGATTGGTTCCCTGGTGACGTGGTCCTAAGTGGAGGCAAGGAACATACGCTTTCCTAAGGAAGCATTAACAGAGCTTCAACAGAGCTCCAATTTAACTGGAATCTCTGCAAATATTTACTCACCTGATCTTGATGATACTTGTCAGGAAAGATGAGTTTATCAGTTGCACTTAGCTACCCAAATTTCGTTCTTCTACGTTGAAAAGTTCGTTTGCAGGAACGCTTTTGAATGTTTAGGTTTCACTTCCTTTTCCCTTATAGGGATACATGCATCTGGAATTATACATCAAACACGGTTTATGCTAGCTGCTTGAAACTGAAACTCACTCAACTAGTTCTCAGTGTGATCTCTATGCTTTGTTTTCTGTTGAAGGAACCCTAAGCAGAGGCAAGGGAAAGAAACTTTCATTTGAAAGCATTTGCAGTGATTCCACAGAACTGTGAGTTTCCAGGATTCTCAGCAAATATTTCTTCACCCTAACTTGTTGTTACTCGACAGCAAAGATAAGTAGACCGGTTGCATTTGGCTGCCCAAATTTAGATCTTCTAGGTTGAACAGTTCGTTCGCAGGAACACTTTGAAATTTGAGGTTTCACTTCCTTTTCCCCTATAGGGATACATGCATTTGGAACTCTAACTCAAACGCGGTTGGTACTAGCTGCATGAAAGTTGACTCACTCAGTTAGTTCTCAGTGCACACTCTATGCTTTGTTTCCTGTTGAAGTAGCCCTAAGCAGAGGCAAGGAAAATATACTTTCATTTGAAAGTGTTTGCAGAGCTTCCACAGAACTCTGAGTTTACTGGAATCTCAGCAAAATTTTTTCACCCGATCCTGATGATACTTGGTAGCAAAGATGAGTATACCGGTTTCACTTGGCTGCCCAAATTTCGTTCTTCAGGGTTGAAGCATTCGTTTGCAGGAGCACTTTGAATTTTAAGTTTCACTTCCTTTTCCCTTATAGGGATACATGCATTATTAAGTGTATATCAAACACGGTTTGTGCTAGCTTCTTCAAACTTGACTCGCTCAATTCGTTCTCGGTGTCCTCTCTATGCTTTGTTCCCTGTGGTAGTAGCTCTAAGCGGAGGCCAGGAACATACACTTTCATTGAAAGCATTTGCAAAGCTTGCACAGAACTTTGAGTTTACCGGAATCTCAGCAAATGTTTATTCTCCCGAACTTGTTGATACTTGGTAGAAAAAAATGTGTATACCAGTTGCTCTTGGCAGCACAAATTTTGTTCTGCTAGGTTGAATCATTCCTTTGCAGGATGACTTGGATCAGTTAGGTTTTACTCCATTTTCCCCTATAGGGATACATGCTTTTGGAAATCGAAATCAAGCACGGTTTGTGCTAGCTGCTTGAAAATTGACTCACTGAATGAATTCTCATTGTGCTCTCTATGCTTTGTTACCGGTTTATGTACACCGAAGGAGAGCAGAGAAAAATAAACTTTCATTTGAAAGTGTTTGTAGTGCATCCACAGAACAGAGTTTACTGGAGTCTCAGCAAATATTTTTTCACCCGATCTTGTTGATACTTGGCAGCAAAACTGAGTATATGAGTTGCACTTGGCAGCCCAAATTTCGTCATCTTATGTTGAAGAGTTCCTTTGCAGGAACACTTTGAATTTTCAGGTTTAACTTCTTTTTTCCCTATATGAATACATGCATTTGGAATGCTCAATCAAACACAGTTTGTGATACCTGTTTAAAACTTGGCACACTCAATGACTTCTCAGTGGCTCTTTATGCATTGTCCCCTGCTGAAGTATCCCCAAGCAGAGGCAAGGAAAATACACTTTCTTATGTAAGTGTTTGCAGAGATTCCACAAAACTCCCAAGTTTACTGGAATTTCAGCGAATATTTTTTCACTTGATCTTGTTGATACTAGGTAAGAAAGATGAGCATACCAGTTGCATTTGGCTGCCACAATTTCGTTCTTCTACGTTGAAACATTTGCTTTCAGGAAGACATTGAATTTGGGGGCTTTCTCTTCATTTTAACCGATAGGAATACATGCATTTGGAAGTCTAAATCAAACACTGGTTGTGCTAGCTGCTTGAAGCTTGACTCACTCAATTAGTTCCCGGTGTGCTCTCTTGATTGGTTCCCTGGTGACGTGGTCCTAAGTGGAGGCAAGGAACATACGCTTTCCTAAGGAAGCATTAACAGAGCTTCAACAGAGCTCCAATTTAACTGGAATCTCTGCAAATATTTACTCACCTGATCTTGATGATACTTGTCAGGAAAGATGAGTTTATCAGTTGCACTTAGCTACCCAAATTTCGTTCTTCTACGTTGAAAAGTTCGTTTGCAGGAACGCTTTTGAATGTTTAGGTTTCACTTCCTTTTCCCTTATAGGGATACATGCATCTGGAATTATACATCAAACACGGTTTATGCTAGCTGCTTGAAACTGAAACTCACTCAACTAGTTCTCAGTGTGATCTCTATGCTTTGTTTTCTGTTGAAGGAACCCTAAGCAGAGGCAAGGGAAAGAAACTTTCATTTGAAAGCATTTGCAGTGATTCCACAGAACTGTGAGTTTCCAGGATTCTCAGCAAATATTTCTTCACCCTAACTTGTTGTTACTCGACAGCAAAGATAAGTAGACCGGTTGCATTTGGCTGCCCAAATTTAGATCTTCTAGGTTGAACAGTTCGTTCGCAGGAACACTTTGAAATTTGAGGTTTCACTTCCTTTTCCCCTATAGGGATACATGCATTTGGAACTCTAACTCAAACGCGGTTGGTACTAGCTGCATGAAAGTTGACTCACTCAGTTAGTTCTCAGTGCACACTCTATGCTTTGTTTCCTGTTGAAGTAGCCCTAAGCAGAGGCAAGGAAAATATACTTTCATTTGAAAGTGTTTGCAGAGCTTCCACAGAACTCTGAGTTTACTGGAATCTCAGCAAAATTGTTTCACCCGATCTTGATGATACTTGGTAGCAAAGATGAGTATACCGGTTTCACTTGGCTGCCCAAATTTCGTTCTTCAGGGTTGAAGCATTCGTTTGCAGGAGCACTTTGAATTTTAAGTTTCACTTCCTTTTCCCTTATAGGGATACATGCATTATTAAGTGTATATCAAACACGGTTTGTGCTAGCTTCTTCAAACTTGACTCGCTCAATTCGTTCTCGGTGTCCTCTCTATGCTTTGTTCCCTGTGGTAGTAGCTCTAAGCGGAGGCCAGGAACATACACTTTCATTTGAAAGCATTTGCAAAGCTTGCACAGAACTTTGAGTTTACCGGAATCTCAGCAAATGTTTATTCTCCCGAACTTGTTGATACTTGGTAGAAAAAAATGTGTATACCAGTTGCTCTTGGCAGCACAAATTTTGTTCTGCTAGGTTGAATCATTCCTTTGCAGGATGACTTGGATCAGTTAGGTTTTACTCCATTTTCCCCTATAGGGATACATGCTTTTGGAAATCGAAATCAAGCACGGTTTGTGCTAGCTGCTTGAAAATTGACTCACTGAATGAATTCTCATTGTGCTCTCTATGCTTTGTTACCGGTTTATGTACACCGAAGGAGAGCAGAGAAAAATAAACTTTCATTTGAAAGTGTTTGTAGTGCATCCACAGAACAGAGTTTACTGGAGTCTCAGCAAATATTTTTTCACCCGATCTTGTTGATACTTGGCAGCAAAACTGAGTATATGAGTTGCACTTGGCAGCCCAAATTTCGTCATCTTATGTTGAAGAGTTCCTTTGCAGGAACACTTTGAATTTTCAGGTTTAACTTCTTTTTTCCCTATATGAATACATGCATTTGGAATGCTCAATCAAACACAGTTTGTGATACCTGTTTAAAACTTGGCACACTCAATGACTTCTCAGTGGCTCTTTATGCATTGTCCCCTGCTGAAGTATCCCCAAGCAGAGGCAAGGAAAATACACTTTCTTATGTAAGTGTTTGCAGAGATTCCACAAAACTCCCAAGTTTACTGGAATTTCAGCGAATATTTTTTCACTTGATCTTGTTGATACTAGGTAAGAAAGATGAGCATACCAGTTGCATTTGGCTGCCACAATTTCGTTCTTCTACGTTGAAACATTTGCTTTCAGGAAGACATTGAATTTGGGGGCTTTCTCTTCATTTTAACCGATAGGAATACATGCATTTGGAAGTCTAAATCAAACACTGGTTGTGCTAGCTGCTTGAAGCTTGACTCACTCAATTAGTTCCCGGTGTGCTCTCTTGATTGGTTCCCTGGTGACGTGGTCCTAAGTGGAGGCAAGGAACATACGCTTTCCTAAGGAAGCATTAACAGAGCTTCAACAGAGCTCCAATTTAACTGGAATCTCTGCAAATATTTACTCACCTGATCTTGATGATACTTGTCAGGAAAGATGAGTTTATCAGTTGCACTTAGCTACCCAAATTTCGTTCTTCTACGTTGAAAAGTTCGTTTGCAGGAACGCTTTTGAATGTTTAGGTTTCACTTCCTTTTCCCTTATAGGGATACATGCATCTGGAATTATACATCAAACACGGTTTATGCTAGCTGCTTGAAACTGAAACTCACTCAACTAGTTCTCAGTGTGATCTCTATGCTTTGTTTTCTGTTGAAGGAACCCTAAGCAGAGGCAAGGGAAAGAAACTTTCATTTGAAAGCATTTGCAGTGATTCCACAGAACTGTGAGTTTCCAGGATTCTCAGCAAATATTTCTTCACCCTAACTTGTTGTTACTCGACAGCAAAGATAAGTAGACCGGTTGCATTTGGCTGCCCAAATTTAGATCTTCTAGGTTGAACAGTTCGTTCGCAGGAACACTTTGAAATTTGAGGTTTCACTTCCTTTTCCCCTATAGGGATACATGCATTTGGAACTCTAACTCAAACGCGGTTGGTACTAGCTGCATGAAAGTTGACTCACTCAGTTAGTTCTCAGTGCACACTCTATGCTTTGTTTCCTGTTGAAGTAGCCCTAAGCAGAGGCAAGGAAAATATACTTTCATTTGAAAGTGTTTGCAGAGCTTCCACAGAACTCTGAGTTTACTGGAATCTCAGCAAAATTGTTTCACCCGATCTTGATGATACTTGGTAGCAAAGATGAGTATACCGGTTTCACTTGGCTGCCCAAATTTCGTTCTTCAGGGTTGAAGCATTCGTTTGCAGGAGCACTTTGAATTTTAAGTTTCACTTCCTTTTCCCTTATAGGGATACATGCATTATTAAGTGTATATCAAACACGGTTTGTGCTAGCTTCTTCAAACTTGACTCGCTCAATTCGTTCTCGGTGTCCTCTCTATGCTTTGTTCCCTGTGGTAGTAGCTCTAAGCGGAGGCCAGGAACATACACTTTCATTTGAAAGCATTTGCAAAGCTTGCACAGAACTTTGAGTTTACCGGAATCTCAGCAAATGTTTATTCTCCCGAACTTGTTGATACTTGGTAGAAAAAAATGTGTATACCAGTTGCTCTTGGCAGCACAAATTTTGTTCTGCTAGGTTGAATCATTCCTTTGCAGGATGACTTGGATCAGTTAGGTTTTACTCCATTTTCCCCTATAGGGATACATGCTTTTGGAAATCGAAATCAAGCACGGTTTGTGCTAGCTGCTTGAAAATTGACTCACTGAATGAATTCTCATTGTGCTCTCTATGCTTTGTTACCGGTTTATGTACACCGAAGCAGAGCAGAGAAAAATAAACTTTCATTTGAAAGTGTTTGTAGTGCATCCACAGAACAGAGTTTACTGGAGTCTCAGCAAATATTTTTTCACCCGATCTTGTTGATACTTGGCAGCAAAACTGAGTATATGAGTTGCACTTGGCAGCCCAAATTTCGTCATCTTATGTTGAAGAGTTCCTTTGCAGGAACACTTTGAATTTTCAGGTTTAACTTCTTTTTTCCCTATATGAATACATGCATTTGGAATGCTCAATCAAACACAGTTTGTGATACCTGTTTAAAACTTGGCACACTCAATGACTTCTCAGTGGCTCTTTATGCATTGTCCCCTGCTGAAGTATCCCCAAGCAGAGGCAAGGAAAATACACTTTCTTATGTAAGTGTTTGCAGAGATTCCACAAAACTCCCAAGTTTACTGGAATTTCAGCGAATATTTTTTCACTTGATCTTGTTGATACTAGGTAAGAAAGATGAGCATACCAGTTGCATTTGGCTGCCACAATTTCGTTCTTCTACGTTGAAACATTTGCTTTCAGGAAGACATTGAATTTGGGGGCTTTCTCTTCATTTTAACCGATAGGAATACATGCATTTGGAAGTCTAAATCAAACACTGGTTGTGCTAGCTGCTTGAAGCTTGACTCACTCAATTAGTTCCCGGTGTGCTCTCTTGATTGGTTCCCTGGTGACGTGGTCCTAAGTGGAGGCAAGGAACATACGCTTTCCTAAGGAAGCATTAACAGAGCTTCAACAGAGCTCCAATTTAACTGGAATCTCTGCAAATATTTACTCACCTGATCTTGATGATACTTGTCAGGAAAGATGAGTTTATCAGTTGCACTTAGCTACCCAAATTTCGTTCTTCTACGTTGAAAAGTTCGTTTGCAGGAACGCTTTTGAATGTTTAGGTTTCACTTCCTTTTCCCTTATAGGGATACATGCATCTGGAATTATACATCAAACACGGTTTATGCTAGCTGCTTGAAACTGAAACTCACTCAACTAGTTCTCAGTGTGATCTCTATGCTTTGTTTTCTGTTGAAGGAACCCTAAGCAGAGGCAAGGGAAAGAAACTTTCATTTGAAAGCATTTGCAGTGATTCCACAGAACTGTGAGTTTCCAGGATTCTCAGCAAATATTTCTTCACCCTAACTTGTTGTTACTCGACAGCAAAGATAAGTAGACCGGTTGCATTTGGCTGCCCAAATTTAGATCTTCTAGGTTGAACAGTTCGTTCGCAGGAACACTTTGAAATTTGAGGTTTCACTTCCTTTTCCCCTATAGGGATACATGCATTTGGAACTCTAACTCAAACGCGGTTGGTACTAGCTGCATGAAAGTTGACTCACTCAGTTAGTTCTCAGTGCACACTCTATGCTTTGTTTCCTGTTGAAGTAGCCCTAAGCAGAGGCAAGGAAAATATACTTTCATTTGAAAGTGTTTGCAGAGCTTCCACAGAACTCTGAGTTTACTGGAATCTCAGCAAAATTTTTTCACCCGATCTTGATGATACTTGGTAGCAAAGATGAGTATACCGGTTTCACTTGGCTGCCCAAATTTCGTTCTTCAGGGTTGAAGCATTCGTTTGCAGGAGCACTTTGAATTTTAAGTTTCACTTCCTTTTCCCTTATAGGGATACATGCATTATTAAGTGTATATCAAACACGGTTTGTGCTAGCTTCTTCAAACTTGACTCGCTCAATTCGTTCTCGGTGTCCTCTCTATGCTTTGTTCCCTGTGGTAGTAGCTCTAAGCGGAGGCCAGGAACATACACTTTCATTTGAAAGCATTTGCAAAGCTTGCACAGAACTTTGAGTTTACCGGAATCTCAGCAAATGTTTATTCTCCCGAACTTGTTGATACTTGGTAGAAAAAAATGTGTATACCAGTTGCTCTTGGCAGCACAAATTTTGTTCTGCTAGGTTGAATCATTCCTTTGCAGGATGACTTGGATCAGTTAGGTTTTACTCCATTTTCCCCTATAGGGATACATGCTTTTGGAAATCGAAATCAAGCACGGTTTGTGCTAGCTGCTTGAAAATTGACTCACTGAATGAATTCTCATTGTGCTCTCTATGCTTTGTTACCGGTTTATGTACACCGAAGCAGAGCAGAGAAAAATAAACTTTCATTTGAAAGTGTTTGTAGTGCATCCACAGAACAGAGTTTACTGGAGTCTCAGCAAATATTTTTTCACCCGATCTTGTTGATACTTGGCAGCAAAACTGAGTATATGAGTTGCACTTGGCAGCCCAAATTTCGTCATCTTATGTTGAAGAGTTCCTTTGCAGGAACACTTTGAATTTTCAGGTTTAACTTCTTTTTTCCCTATATGAATACATGCATTTGGAATGCTCAATCAAACACAGTTTGTGATACCTGTTTAAAACTTGGCACACTCAATGACTTCTCAGTGGCTCTTTATGCATTGTCCCCTGCTGAAGTATCCCCAAGCAGAGGCAAGGAAAATACACTTTCTTATGTAAGTGTTTGCAGAGATTCCACAAAACTCCCAAGTTTACTGGAATTTCAGCGAATATTTTTTCACTTGATCTTGTTGATACTAGGTAAGAAAGATGAGCATACCAGTTGCATTTGGCTGCCACAATTTCGTTCTTCTACGTTGAAACATTTGCTTTCAGGAAGACATTGAATTTGGGGGCTTTCTCTTCATTTTAACCGATAGGAATACATGCATTTGGAAGTCTAAATCAAACACTGGTTGTGCTAGCTGCTTGAAGCTTGACTCACTCAATTAGTTCCCGGTGTGCTCTCTTGATTGGTTCCCTGGTGACGTGGTCCTAAGTGGAGGCAAGGAACATACGCTTTCCTAAGGAAGCATTAACAGAGCTTCAACAGAGCTCCAATTTAACTGGAATCTCTGCAAATATTTACTCACCTGATCTTGATGATACTTGTCAGGAAAGATGAGTTTATCAGTTGCACTTAGCTACCCAAATTTCGTTCTTCTACGTTGAAAAGTTCGTTTGCAGGAACGCTTTTGAATGTTTAGGTTTCACTTCCTTTTCCCTTATAGGGATACATGCATCTGGAATTATACATCAAACACGGTTTATGCTAGCTGCTTGAAACTGAAACTCACTCAACTAGTTCTCAGTGTGATCTCTATGCTTTGTTTTCTGTTGAAGGAACCCTAAGCAGAGGCAAGGGAAAGAAACTTTCATTTGAAAGCATTTGCAGTGATTCCACAGAACTGTGAGTTTCCAGGATTCTCAGCAAATATTTCTTCACCCTAACTTGTTGTTACTCGACAGCAAAGATAAGTAGACCGGTTGCATTTGGCTGCCCAAATTTAGATCTTCTAGGTTGAACAGTTCGTTCGCAGGAACACTTTGAAATTTGAGGTTTCACTTCCTTTTCCCCTATAGGGATACATGCATTTGGAACTCTAACTCAAACGCGGTTGGTACTAGCTGCATGAAAGTTGACTCACTCAGTTAGTTCTCAGTGCACACTCTATGCTTTGTTTCCTGTTGAAGTAGCCCTAAGCAGAGGCAAGGAAAATATACTTTCATTTGAAAGTGTTTGCAGAGCTTCCACAGAACTCTGAGTTTACTGGAATCTCAGCAAAATTGTTTCACCCGATCTTGATGATACTTGGTAGCAAAGATGAGTATACCGGTTTCACTTGGCTGCCCAAATTTCGTTCTTCAGGGTTGAAGCATTCGTTTGCAGGAGCACTTTGAATTTTAAGTTTCACTTCCTTTTCCCTTATAGGGATACATGCATTATTAAGTGTATATCAAACACGGTTTGTGCTAGCTTCTTCAAACTTGACTCGCTCAATTCGTTCTCGGTGTCCTCTCTATGCTTTGTTCCCTGTGGTAGTAGCTCTAAGCGGAGGCCAGGAACATACACTTTCATTTGAAAGCATTTGCAAAGCTTGCACAGAACTTTGAGTTTACCGGAATCTCAGCAAATGTTTATTCTCCCGAACTTGTTGATACTTGGTAGAAAAAAATGTGTATACCAGTTGCTCTTGGCAGCACAAATTTTGTTCTGCTAGGTTGAATCATTCCTTTGCAGGATGACTTGGATCAGTTAGGTTTTACTCCATTTTCCCCTATAGGGATACATGCTTTTGGAAATCGAAATCAAGCACGGTTTGTGCTAGCTGCTTGAAAATTGACTCACTGAATGAATTCTCATTGTGCTCTCTATGCTTTGTTACCGGTTTATGTACACCGAAGCAGAGCAGAGAAAAATAAACTTTCATTTGAAAGTGTTTGTAGTGCATCCACAGAACAGAGTTTACTGGAGTCTCAGCAAATATTTTTTCACCCGATCTTGTTGATACTTGGCAGCAAAACTGAGTATATGAGTTGCACTTGGCAGCCCAAATTTCGTCATCTTATGTTGAAGAGTTCCTTTGCAGGAACACTTTGAATTTTCAGGTTTAACTTCTTTTTTCCCTATATGAATACATGCATTTGGAATGCTCAATCAAACACAGTTTGTGATACCTGTTTAAAACTTGGCACACTCAATGACTTCTCAGTGGCTCTTTATGCATTGTCCCCTGCTGAAGTATCCCCAAGCAGAGGCAAGGAAAATACACTTTCTTATGTAAGTGTTTGCAGAGATTCCACAAAACTCCCAAGTTTACTGGAATTTCAGCGAATAATTTTTCACTTGATCTTGTTGATACTAGGTAAGAAAGATGAGCATACCAGTTGCATTTGGCTGCCACAATTTCGTTCTTCTACGTTGAAACATTTGCTTTCAGGAAGACATTGAATTTGGGGGCTTTCTCTTCATTTTAACCGATAGGAATACATGCATTTGGAAGTCTAAATCAAACACTGGTTGTGCTAGCTGCTTGAAGCTTGACTCACTCAATTAGTTCCCGGTGTGCTCTCTTGATTGGTTCCCTGGTGACGTGGTCCTAAGTGGAGGCAAGGAACATACGCTTTCCTAAGGAAGCATTAACAGAGCTTCAACAGAGCTCCAATTTAACTGGAATCTCTGCAAATATTTACTCACCTGATCTTGATGATACTTGTCAGGAAAGATGAGTTTATCAGTTGCACTTAGCTACCCAAATTTCGTTCTTCTACGTTGAAAAGTTCGTTTGCAGGAACGCTTTTGAATGTTTAGGTTTCACTTCCTTTTCCCTTATAGGGATACATGCATCTGGAATTATACATCAAACACGGTTTATGCTAGCTGCTTGAAACTGAAACTCACTCAACTAGTTCTCAGTGTGATCTCTATGCTTTGTTTTCTGTTGAAGGAACCCTAAGCAGAGGCAAGGGAAAGAAACTTTCATTTGAAAGCATTTGCAGTGATTCCACAGAACTGTGAGTTTCCAGGATTCTCAGCAAATATTTCTTCACCCTAACTTGTTGTTACTCGACAGCAAAGATAAGTAGACCGGTTGCATTTGGCTGCCCAAATTTAGATCTTCTAGGTTGAACAGTTCGTTCGCAGGAACACTTTGAAATTTGAGGTTTCACTTCCTTTTCCCCTATAGGGATACATGCATTTGGAACTCTAACTCAAACGCGGTTGGTACTAGCTGCATGAAAGTTGACTCACTCAGTTAGTTCTCAGTGCACACTCTATGCTTTGTTTCCTGTTGAAGTAGCCCTAAGCAGAGGCAAGGAAAATATACTTTCATTTGAAAGTGTTTGCAGAGCTTCCACAGAACTCTGAGTTTACTGGAATCTCAGCAAAATTTTTTCACCCGATCTTGATGATACTTGGTAGCAAAGATGAGTATACCGGTTTCACTTGGCTGCCCAAATTTCGTTCTTCAGGGTTGAAGCATTCGTTTGCAGGAGCACTTTGAATTTTAAGTTTCACTTCCTTTTCCCTTATAGGGATACATGCATTATTAAGTGTATATCAAACACGGTTTGTGCTAGCTTCTTCAAACTTGACTCGCTCAATTCGTTCTCGGTGTCCTCTCTATGCTTTGTTCCCTGTGGTAGTAGCTCTAAGCGGAGGCCAGGAACATACACTTTCATTTGAAAGCATTTGCAAAGCTTGCACAGAACTTTGAGTTTACCGGAATCTCAGCAAATGTTTATTCTCCCGAACTTGTTGATACTTGGTAGAAAAAAATGTGTATACCAGTTGCTCTTGGCAGCACAAATTTTGTTCTGCTAGGTTGAATCATTCCTTTGCAGGATGACTTGGATCAGTTAGGTTTTACTCCATTTTCCCCTATAGGGATACATGCTTTTGGAAATCGAAATCAAGCACGGTTTGTGCTAGCTGCTTGAAAATTGACTCACTGAATGAATTCTCATTGTGCTCTCTATGCTTTGTTACCGGTTTATGTACACCGAAGCAGAGCAGAGAAAAATAAACTTTCATTTGAAAGTGTTTGTAGTGCATCCACAGAACAGAGTTTACTGGAGTCTCAGCAAATATTTTTTCACCCGATCTTGTTGATACTTGGCAGCAAAACTGAGTATATGAGTTGCACTTGGCAGCCCAAATTTCGTCATCTTATGTTGAAGAGTTCCTTTGCAGGAACACTTTGAATTTTCAGGTTTAACTTCTTTTTTCCCTATATGAATACATGCATTTGGAATGCTCAATCAAACACAGTTTGTGATACCTGTTTAAAACTTGGCACACTCAATGACTTCTCAGTGGCTCTTTATGCATTGTCCCCTGCTGAAGTATCCCCAAGCAGAGGCAAGGAAAATACACTTTCTTATGTAAGTGTTTGCAGAGATTCCACAAAACTCCCAAGTTTACTGGAATTTCAGCGAATATTTTTTCACTTGATCTTGTTGATACTAGGTAAGAAAGATGAGCATACCAGTTGCATTTGGCTGCCACAATTTCGTTCTTCTACGTTGAAACATTTGCTTTCAGGAAGACATTGAATTTGGGGGCTTTCTCTTCATTTTAACCGATAGGAATACATGCATTTGGAAGTCTAAATCAAACACTGGTTGTGCTAGCTGCTTGAAGCTTGACTCACTCAATTAGTTCCCGGTGTGCTCTCTTGATTGGTTCCCTGGTGACGTGGTCCTAAGTGGAGGCAAGGAACATACGCTTTCCTAAGGAAGCATTAACAGAGCTTCAACAGAGCTCCAATTTAACTGGAATCTCTGCAAATATTTACTCACCTGATCTTGATGATACTTGTCAGGAAAGATGAGTTTATCAGTTGCACTTAGCTACCCAAATTTCGTTCTTCTACGTTGAAAAGTTCGTTTGCAGGAACGCTTTTGAATGTTTAGGTTTCACTTCCTTTTCCCTTATAGGGATACATGCATCTGGAATTATACATCAAACACGGTTTATGCTAGCTGCTTGAAACTGAAACTCACTCAACTAGTTCTCAGTGTGATCTCTATGCTTTGTTTTCTGTTGAAGGAACCCTAAGCAGAGGCAAGGGAAAGAAACTTTCATTTGAAAGCATTTGCAGTGATTCCACAGAACTGTGAGTTTCCAGGATTCTCAGCAAATATTTCTTCACCCTAACTTGTTGTTACTCGACAGCAAAGATAAGTAGACCGGTTGCATTTGGCTGCCCAAATTTAGATCTTCTAGGTTGAACAGTTCGTTCGCAGGAACACTTTGAAATTTGAGGTTTCACTTCCTTTTCCCCTATAGGGATACATGCATTTGGAACTCTAACTCAAACGCGGTTGGTACTAGCTGCATGAAAGTTGACTCACTCAGTTAGTTCTCAGTGCACACTCTATGCTTTGTTGCCTGTTGAAGTAGCCCTAAGCAGAGGCAAGGAAAATATACTTTCATTTGAAAGTGTTTGCAGAGCTTCCACAGAACTCTGAGTTTACTGGAATCTCAGCAAAATTGTTTCACCCGATCTTGATGATACTTGGTAGCAAAGATGAGTATACCGGTTTCACTTGGCTGCCCAAATTTCGTTCTTCAGGGTTGAAGCATTCGTTTGCAGGAGCACTTTGAATTTTAAGTTTCACTTCCTTTTCCCTTATAGGGATACATGCATTATTAAGTGTATATCAAACACGGTTTGTGCTAGCTTCTTCAAACTTGACTCGCTCAATTCGTTCTCGGTGTCCTCTCTATGCTTTGTTCCCTGTGGTAGTAGCTCTAAGCGGAGGCCAGGAACATACACTTTCATTTGAAAGCATTTGCAAAGCTTGCACAGAACTTTGAGTTTACCGGAATCTCAGCAAATGTTTATTCTCCCGAACTTGTTGATACTTGGTAGAAAAAAATGTGTATACCAGTTGCTCTTGGCAGCACAAATTTTGTTCTGCTAGGTTGAATCATTCCTTTGCAGGATGACTTGGATCAGTTAGGTTTTACTCCATTTTCCCCTATAGGGATACATGCTTTTGGAAATCGAAATCAAGCACGGTTTGTGCTAGCTGCTTGAAAATTGACTCACTGAATGAATTCTCATTGTGCTCTCTATGCTTTGTTACCGGTTTATGTACACCGAAGCAGAGCAGAGAAAAATAAACTTTCATTTGAAAGTGTTTGTAGTGCATCCACAGAACAGAGTTTACTGGAGTCTCAGCAAATATTTTTTCACCCGATCTTGTTGATACTTGGCAGCAAAACTGAGTATATGAGTTGCACTTGGCAGCCCAAATTTCGTCATCTTATGTTGAAGAGTTCCTTTGCAGGAACACTTTGAATTTTCAGGTTTAACTTCTTTTTTCCCTATATGAATACATGCATTTGGAATGCTCAATCAAACACAGTTTGTGATACCTGTTTAAAACTTGGCACACTCAATGACTTCTCAGTGGCTCTTTATGCATTGTCCCCTGCTGAAGTATCCCCAAGCAGAGGCAAGGAAAATACACTTTCTTATGTAAGTGTTTGCAGAGATTCCACAAAACTCCCAAGTTTACTGGAATTTCAGCGAATATTTTTTCACTTGATCTTGTTGATACTAGGTAAGAAAGATGAGCATACCAGTTGCATTTGGCTGCCACAATTTCGTTCTTCTACGTTGAAACATTTGCTTTCAGGAAGACATTGAATTTGGGGGCTTTCTCTTCATTTTAACCGATAGGAATACATGCATTTGGAAGTCTAAATCAAACACTGGTTGTGCTAGCTGCTTGAAGCTTGACTCACTCAATTAGTTCCCGGTGTGCTCTCTTGATTGGTTCCCTGGTGACGTGGTCCTAAGTGGAGGCAAGGAACATACGCTTTCCTAAGGAAGCATTAACAGAGCTTCAACAGAGCTCCAATTTAACTGGAATCTCTGCAAATATTTACTCACCTGATCTTGATGATACTTGTCAGGAAAGATGAGTTTATCAGTTGCACTTAGCTACCCAAATTTCGTTCTTCTACGTTGAAAAGCTCGTTTGCAGGAACGCTTTTGAATGTTTAGGTTTCACTTCCTTTTCCCTTATAGGGATACATGCATCTGGAATTATACATCAAACACGGTTTATGCTAGCTGCTTGAAACTGAAACTCACTCAACTAGTTCTCAGTGTGATCTCTATGCTTTGTTTTCTGTTGAAGGAACCCTAAGCAGAGGCAAGGGAAAGAAACTTTCATTTGAAAGCATTTGCAGTGATTCCACAGAACTGTGAGTTTCCAGGATTCTCAGCAAATATTTCTTCACCCTAACTTGTTGTTACTCGACAGCAAAGATAAGTAGACCGGTTGCATTTGGCTGCCCAAATTTAGATCTTCTAGGTTGAACAGTTCGTTCGCAGGAACACTTTGAAATTTGAGGTTTCACTTCCTTTTCCCCTATAGGGATACATGCATTTGGAACTCTAACTCAAACGCGGTTGGTACTAGCTGCATGAAAGTTGACTCACTCAGTTAGTTCTCAGTGCACACTCTATGCTTTGTTTCCTGTTGAAGTAGCCCTAAGCAGAGGCAAGGAAAATATACTTTCATTTGAAAGTGTTTGCAGAGCTTCCACAGAACTCTGAGTTTACTGGAATCTCAGCAAAATTGTTTCACCCGATCTTGATGATACTTGGTAGCAAAGATGAGTATACCGGTTTCACTTGGCTGCCCAAATTTCGTTCTTCAGGGTTGAAGCATTCGTTTGCAGGAGCACTTTGAATTTTAAGTTTCACTTCCTTTTCCCTTATAGGGATACATGCATTATTAAGTGTATATCAAACACGGTTTGTGCTAGCTTCTTCAAACTTGACTCGCTCAATTCGTTCTCGGTGTCCTCTCTATGCTTTGTTCCCTGTGGTAGTAGCTCTAAGCGGAGGCCAGGAACATACACTTTCATTTGAAAGCATTTGCAAAGCTTGCACAGAACTTTGAGTTTACCGGAATCTCAGCAAATGTTTATTCTCCCGAACTTGTTGATACTTGGTAGAAAAAAATGTGTATACCAGTTGCTCTTGGCAGCACAAATTTTGTTCTGCTAGGTTGAATCATTCCTTTGCAGGATGACTTGGATCAGTTAGGTTTTACTCCATTTTCCCCTATAGGGATACATGCTTTTGGAAATCGAAATCAAGCACGGTTTGTGCTAGCTGCTTGAAAATTGACTCACTGAATGAATTCTCATTGTGCTCTCTATGCTTTGTTACCGGTTTATGTACACCGAAGCAGAGCAGAGAAAAATAAACTTTCATTTGAAAGTGTTTGTAGTGCATCCACAGAACAGAGTTTACTGGAGTCTCAGCAAATATTTTTTCACCCGATCTTGTTGATACTTGGCAGCAAAACTGAGTATATGAGTTGCACTTGGCAGCCCAAATTTCGTCATCTTATGTTGAAGAGTTCCTTTGCAGGAACACTTTGAATTTTCAGGTTTAACTTCTTTTTTCCCTATATGAATACATGCATTTGGAATGCTCAATCAAACACAGTTTGTGATACCTGTTTAAAACTTGGCACACTCAATGACTTCTCAGTGGCTCTTTATGCATTGTCCCCTGCTGAAGTATCCCCAAGCAGAGGCAAGGAAAATACACTTTCTTATGTAAGTGTTTGCAGAGATTCCACAAAACTCCCAAGTTTACTGGAATTTCAGCGAATATTTTTTCACTTGATCTTGTTGATACTAGGTAAGAAAGATGAGCATACCAGTTGCATTTGGCTGCCACAATTTCGTTCTTCTACGTTGAAACATTTGCTTTCAGGAAGACATTGAATTTGGGGGCTTTCTCTTCATTTTAACCGATAGGAATACATGCATTTGGAAGTCTAAATCAAACACTGGTTGTGCTAGCTGCTTGAAGCTTGACTCACTCAATTAGTTCCCGGTGTGCTCTCTTGATTGGTTCCCTGGTGACGTGGTCCTAAGTGGAGGCAAGGAACATACGCTTTCCTAAGGAAGCATTAACAGAGCTTCAACAGAGCTCCAATTTAACTGGAATCTCTGCAAATATTTACTCACCTGATCTTGATGATACTTGTCAGGAAAGATGAGTTTATCAGTTGCACTTAGCTACCCAAATTTCGTTCTTCTACGTTGAAAAGCTCGTTTGCAGGAACGCTTTTGAATGTTTAGGTTTCACTTCCTTTTCCCTTATAGGGATACATGCATCTGGAATTATACATCAAACACGGTTTATGCTAGCTGCTTGAAACTGAAACTCACTCAACTAGTTCTCAGTGTGATCTCTATGCTTTGTTTTCTGTTGAAGGAACCCTAAGCAGAGGCAAGGGAAAGAAACTTTCATTTGAAAGCATTTGCAGTGATTCCACAGAACTGTGAGTTTCCAGGATTCTCAGCAAATATTTCTTCACCCTAACTTGTTGTTACTCGACAGCAAAGATAAGTAGACCGGTTGCATTTGGCTGCCCAAATTTAGATCTTCTAGGTTGAACAGTTCGTTCGCAGGAACACTTTGAAATTTGAGGTTTCACTTCCTTTTCCCCTATAGGGATACATGCATTTGGAACTCTAACTCAAACGCGGTTGGTACTAGCTGCATGAAAGTTGACTCACTCAGTTAGTTCTCAGTGCACACTCTATGCTTTGTTTCCTGTTGAAGTAGCCCTAAGCAGAGGCAAGGAAAATATACTTTCATTTGAAAGTGTTTGCAGAGCTTCCACAGAACTCTGAGTTTACTGGAATCTCAGCAAAATTGTTTCACCCGATCTTGATGATACTTGGTAGCAAAGATGAGTATACCGGTTTCACTTGGCTGCCCAAATTTCGTTCTTCAGGGTTGAAGCATTCGTTTGCAGGAGCACTTTGAATTTTAAGTTTCACTTCCTTTTCCCTTATAGGGATACATGCATTATTAAGTGTATATCAAACACGGTTTGTGCTAGCTTCTTCAAACTTGACTCGCTCAATTCGTTCTCGGTGTCCTCTCTATGCTTTGTTCCCTGTGGTAGTAGCTCTAAGCGGAGGCCAGGAACATACACTTTCATTTGAAAGCATTTGCAAAGCTTGCACAGAACTTTGAGTTTACCGGAATCTCAGCAAATGTTTATTCTCCCGAACTTGTTGATACTTGGTAGAAAAAAATGTGTATACCAGTTGCTCTTGGCAGCACAAATTTTGTTCTGCTAGGTTGAATCATTCCTTTGCAGGATGACTTGGATCAGTTAGGTTTTACTCCATTTTCCCCTATAGGGATACATGCTTTTGGAAATCGAAATCAAGCACGGTTTGTGCTAGCTGCTTGAAAATTGACTCACTGAATGAATTCTCATTGTGCTCTCTATGCTTTGTTACCGGTTTATGTACACCGAAGCAGAGCAGAGAAAAATAAACTTTCATTTGAAAGTGTTTGTAGTGCATCCACAGAACAGAGTTTACTGGAGTCTCAGCAAATATTTTTTCACCCGATCTTGTTGATACTTGGCAGCAAAACTGAGTATATGAGTTGCACTTGGCAGCCCAAATTTCGTCATCTTATGTTGAAGAGTTCCTTTGCAGGAACACTTTGAATTTTCAGGTTTAACTTCTTTTTTCCCTATATGAATACATGCATTTGGAATGCTCAATCAAACACAGTTTGTGATACCTGTTTAAAACTTGGCACACTCAATGACTTCTCAGTGGCTCTTTATGCATTGTCCCCTGCTGAAGTATCCCCAAGCAGAGGCAAGGAAAATACACTTTCTTATGTAAGTGTTTGCAGAGATTCCACAAAACTCCCAAGTTTACTGGAATTTCAGCGAATAATTTTTCACTTGATCTTGTTGATACTAGGTAAGAAAGATGAGCATACCAGTTGCATTTGGCTGCCACAATTTCGTTCTTCTACGTTGAAACATTTGCTTTCAGGAAGACATTGAATTTGGGGGCTTTCTCTTCATTTTAACCGATAGGAATACATGCATTTGGAAGTCTAAATCAAACACTGGTTGTGCTAGCTGCTTGAAGCTTGACTCACTCAATTAGTTCCCGGTGTGCTCTCTTGATTGGTTCCCTGGTGACGTGGTCCTAAGTGGAGGCAAGGAACATACGCTTTCCTAAGGAAGCATTAACAGAGCTTCAACAGAGCTCCAATTTAACTGGAATCTCTGCAAATATTTACTCACCTGATCTTGATGATACTTGTCAGGAAAGATGAGTTTATCAGTTGCACTTAGCTACCCAAATTTCGTTCTTCTACGTTGAAAAGCTCGTTTGCAGGAACGCTTTTGAATGTTTAGGTTTCACTTCCTTTTCCCTTATAGGGATACATGCATCTGGAATTATACATCAAACACGGTTTATGCTAGCTGCTTGAAACTGAAACTCACTCAACTAGTTCTCAGTGTGATCTCTATGCTTTGTTTTCTGTTGAAGGAACCCTAAGCAGAGGCAAGGGAAAGAAACTTTCATTTGAAAGCATTTGCAGTGATTCCACAGAACTGTGAGTTTCCAGGATTCTCAGCAAATATTTCTTCACCCTAACTTGTTGTTACTCGACAGCAAAGATAAGTAGACCGGTTGCATTTGGCTGCCCAAATTTAGATCTTCTAGGTTGAACAGTTCGTTCGCAGGAACACTTTGAAATTTGAGGTTTCACTTCCTTTTCCCCTATAGGGATACATGCATTTGGAACTCTAACTCAAACGCGGTTGGTACTAGCTGCATGAAAGTTGACTCACTCAGTTAGTTCTCAGTGCACACTCTATGCTTTGTTGCCTGTTGAAGTAGCCCTAAGCAGAGGCAAGGAAAATATACTTTCATTTGAAAGTGTTTGCAGAGCTTCCACAGAACTCTGAGTTTACTGGAATCTCAGCAAAATTGTTTCACCCGATCTTGATGATACTTGGTAGCAAAGATGAGTATACCGGTTTCACTTGGCTGCCCAAATTTCGTTCTTCAGGGTTGAAGCATTCGTTTGCAGGAGCACTTTGAATTTTAAGTTTCACTTCCTTTTCC
This sequence comes from Marmota flaviventris, assembly GCF_047511675.1. NCBI lineage: Eukaryota > Metazoa > Chordata > Mammalia > Rodentia > Sciuridae > Marmota > Marmota flaviventris. The sequence goes on along the minus strand of NW_027288290.1, from coordinate 41,633 downwards.
TTATAGGGATACATGCATTATTAAGTGTATATCAAACACGGTTTGTGCTAGCTTCTTCAAACTTGACTCGCTCAATTCGTTCTCGGTGTCCTCTCTATGCTTTGTTCCCTGTGGTAGTAGCTCTAAGCGGAGGCCAGGAACATACACTTTCATTTGAAAGCATTTGCAAAGCTTGCACAGAACTTTGAGTTTACCGGAATCTCAGCAAATGTTTATTCTCCCGAACTTGTTGATACTTGGTAGAAAAAAATGTGTATACCAGTTGCTCTTGGCAGCACAAATTTTGTTCTGCTAGGTTGAATCATTCCTTTGCAGGATGACTTGGATCAGTTAGGTTTTACTCCATTTTCCCCTATAGGGATACATGCTTTTGGAAATCGAAATCAAGCACGGTTTGTGCTAGCTGCTTGAAAATTGACTCACTGAATGAATTCTCATTGTGCTCTCTATGCTTTGTTACCGGTTTATGTACACCGAAGCAGAGCAGAGAAAAATAAACTTTCATTTGAAAGTGTTTGTAGTGCATCCACAGAACAGAGTTTACTGGAGTCTCAGCAAATATTTTTTCACCCGATCTTGTTGATACTTGGCAGCAAAACTGAGTATATGAGTTGCACTTGGCAGCCCAAATTTCGTCATCTTATGTTGAAGAGTTCCTTTGCAGGAACACTTTGAATTTTCAGGTTTAACTTCTTTTTTCCCTATATGAATACATGCATTTGGAATGCTCAATCAAACACAGTTTGTGATACCTGTTTAAAACTTGGCACACTCAATGACTTCTCAGTGGCTCTTTATGCATTGTCCCCTGCTGAAGTATCCCCAAGCAGAGGCAAGGAAAATACACTTTCTTATGTAAGTGTTTGCAGAGATTCCACAAAACTCCCAAGTTTACTGGAATTTCAGCGAATAATTTTTCACTTGATCTTGTTGATACTAGGTAAGAAAGATGAGCATACCAGTTGCATTTGGCTGCCACAATTTCGTTCTTCTACGTTGAAACATTTGCTTTCAGGAAGACATTGAATTTGGGGGCTTTCTCTTCATTTTAACCGATAGGAATACATGCATTTGGAAGTCTAAATCAAACACTGGTTGTGCTAGCTGCTTGAAGCTTGACTCACTCAATTAGTTCCCGGTGTGCTCTCTTGATTGGTTCCCTGGTGACGTGGTCCTAAGTGGAGGCAAGGAACATACGCTTTCCTAAGGAAGCATTAACAGAGCTTCAACAGAGCTCCAATTTAACTGGAATCTCTGCAAATATTTACTCACCTGATCTTGATGATACTTGTCAGGAAAGATGAGTTTATCAGTTGCACTTAGCTACCCAAATTTCGTTCTTCTACGTTGATAAGTTCGTTTGCAGGAACGCTTTTGAATGTTTAGGTTTCACTTCCTTTTCCCTTATAGGGATACATGCATCTGGAATTATACATCAAACACGGTTTATGCTAGCTGCTTGAAACTGAAACTCACTCAACTAGTTCTCAGTGTGATCTCTATGCTTTGTTTTCTGTTGAAGGAACCCTAAGCAGAGGCAAGGGAAAGAAACTTTCATTTGAAAGCATTTGCAGTGATTCCACAGAACTGTGAGTTTCCAGGATTCTCAGCAAATATTTCTTCACCCTAACTTGTTGTTACTCGACAGCAAAGATAAGTAGACCGGTTGCATTTGGCTGCCCAAATTTAGATCTTCTAGGTTGAACAGTTCGTTCGCAGGAACACTTTGAAATTTGAGGTTTCACTTCCTTTTCCCCTATAGGGATACATGCATTTGGAACTCTAACTCAAACGCGGTTGGTACTAGCAGCATGAAAGTTGACTCACTCAGTTAGTTCTCAGTGCACACTCAATGCTTTGTTGCCTGTTGAAGTAGCCCTAAGCAGAGGCAAGGAAAATATACTTTCATTTGAAAGTGTTTGCAGAGCTTCCACAGAACTCTGAGTTTACTGGAATCTCAGCAAAATTGTTTCACCCGATCTTGATGATACTTGGTAGCAAAGATGAGTATACCGTTTCACTTGGCTGCCCAAATTTCGTTCTTCAGGGTTGAAGGCATTCGTTTGCAGGAGCACTTTGAATTTTAAGTTTCACTTCCTTTTCCCTTATAGGGATACATGCATTATTAAGTGTATATCAAACACGGTTTGTGCTAGCTTCTTCAAACTTGACTCGCTCAATTCGTTCTCGGTGTCCTCTCTATGCTTTGTTCCCTGTGGTAGTAGCTCTAAGCGGAGGCCAGGAACATACACTTTCATTTGAAAGCATTTGCAAAGCTTGCACAGGAACTTTGAGTTTACCGGAATCTCAGCAAATGTTTATTCTCCCGAACTTGTTGATACTTGGTAGAAAAAAATGTGTATACCAGTTGCTCTTGGCAGCACAAATTTAGTTCTGCTAGGTTGAATCATTCCTTTGCAGGATGACTTGGATCAGTTAGGTTTTACTTCCATTTTCCCCTATAGGGATACATGCTTTTGGAAATCGAAATCAAGCACGGTTTGTGCTAGCTGCTTGAAAATTGACTCACTGAATGAATTCTCATTGTGCTCTCTATGCTTTGTTACCGGTTTATGTACACCGAAGCAGAGCAGAGAAAAATAAACTTTCATTTGAAAGTGTTTGTAGTGCATCCACAGAACAGAGTTTACTGGAGTCTCAGCAAATATTTTTTCAACCCGATCTTGTTGATACTTGGCAGCAAAACTGAGTATATGAGTTGCACTTGGCAGCCCAAATTTCGTCATCTTATGTTGAAGAGTTCCTTTGCAGGAACACTTTGAATTTTCAGGTTTAACTTCTTTTTTCCCTATATGAATACATGCATTTGGAATGCTCAATCAAACACAGTTTGTGATACCTGTTTAAAACTTGGCACACTCAATGACTTCTCAGTGGCTCTTTATGCATTGTCCCCTGCTGAAGTATCCCCAAGCAGAGGCAAGGAAAATACACTTTCTTATGTAAGTGTTTGCAGAGATTCCACAAAACTCCCAAGTTTACTGGAATTTCAGCGAATATTTTTTCACTTGATCTTGTTGATACTAGGTAAGAAAGATGAGCATACCAGTTGCATTTGGCTGCCACAATTTCGTTCTTCTACGTTGAAACATTTGCTTTCAGGAAGACATTGAATTTGGGGGCTTTCTCTTCATTTTAACCGATAGGAATACATGCATTTGGAAGTCTAAATCAAACACTGGTTGTGCTAGCTGCTTGAAGCTTGACTCACTCAATTAGTTCCCGGTGTGCTCTCTTGATTGGTTCCCTGGTGACGTGGTCCTAAGTGGAGGCAAGGAACATACGCTTTCTAAGGAAGCATTAACAGAGCTTCAACAGAGCTCCAATTTACCTGGAATCTCTGCAAATATTTACTCACCTGATCTTGATGATACTTGTCAGGAAAGATGAGTTTATCAGTTGCACTTAGCTACCCAAATTTCGTTCTTCTACGTTGAAAAGTTCGTTTGCAGGAACGCTTTTGAATGTTTAGGTTTCACTTCCTTTTCCCTTATAGGGATACATGCATCTGGAATTATACATCAAACACGGTTTATGCTAGCTGCTTGAAACTGAAACTCACTCAACTAGTTCTCAGTGTGATCTCTATGCTTTGTTTTCTGTTGAAGGAACCCTAAGCAGAGGCAAGGGAAAGAAACTTTTCATTTGAAAGCATTTGCAGTGATTCCACAGAACTGTGAGTTTCCAGGATTCTCAGCAAATATTTCTTCACCCTAACTTGTTGTTACTCGACAGCAAAGATAAGTAGACCGGTTGCATTTGGCTGCCCAAATTTAGATCTTCTAGGTTGAACAGTTCGTTCGCAGGAACACTTTGAAATTTGAGGTTTCACTTCCTTTTCCCCTATAGGGATACATGCATTTGGAACTCTAACTCAAACGCGGTTGGTACTAGCTGCATGAAAGTTGACTCACTCAGTTAGTTCTCAGTGCACACTCTATGCTTTGTTTCCTGTTGAAGTAGCCCTAAGCAGAGGCAAGGAAAATATACTTTCATTTGAAAGTGTTTGCAGAGCTTCCACAGAACTCTGAGTTTACTGGAATCTCAGCAAAATTGTTTTCACCCGATCTTGATGATACTTGGTAGCAAAGATGAGTATACCGGTTTCACTTGGCTGCCCAAATTTCGTTCTTCAGGGTTGAAGCATTCGTTTGCAGGAGCACTTTGAATTTTAAGTTTCACTTCCTTTTCCCTTATAGGGATACATGCATTATTAAGTGTATATCAAACACGGTTTGTGCTAGCTTCTTCAAACTTGACTCGCTCAATTCGTTCTCGGTGTCCTCTCTATGCTTTGTTCCCTGTGGTAGTAGCTCTAAGCGGAGGCCAGGAACATACACTTTCATTTGAAAGCATTTGCAAAGCTTGCACAGAACTTTGAGTTTACCGGAATCTCAGCAAATGTTTATTCTCCCGAACTTGTTGATACTTGGTAGAAAAAAATGTGTATACCAGTTGCTCTTGGCAGCACAAATTTTGTTCTGCTAGGTTGAATCATCCTTTGCAGGATGACTTGGATCAGTTAGGTTTTACTCCATTTTCCCCTATAGGGATACATGCTTTTGGAAATCGAAATCAAGCACGGTTTGTGCTAGCTGCTTGAAAATTGACTCACTGAATGAATTCTCATTGTGCTCTCTATGCTTTGTTACCGGGTTTATGTACACCGAAGCAGAGCAGAGAAAAATAAACTTTCATTTGAAAGTGTTTGTAGTGCATCCACAGAACAGAGTTTACTGGATCTCAGCAAATATTTTTTCACCCGATCTTGTTGATACTTGGCAGCAAAACTGAGTATATGAGTTGCACTTGGCAGCCCAAATTTCGTCATCTTATGTTGAAGAGTTCCTTTGCAGGAACACTTTGAATTTTCAGGTTTAACTTCTTTTTTCCCTATATGAATACATGCATTTGGAATGCTCAATCAAACACAGTTTGTGATACCTGTTTAAAACTTGGCACACTCAATGACTTCTCAGTGGCTCTTTATGCATTGTCCCCTGCTGAAGTATCCCAAGCAGAGGCAAGGAAAATACACTTTCTTATGTAAGTGTTTGCAGAGATTCCACAAAACTCCCAAGTTTACTGGAATTTCAGCGAATCTTTTTTCACTTGATCTTGTTGATACTAGGTAAGAAAGATGAGCATACCAGTTGCATTTGGCTGCCACAATTTCGTTCTTCTACGTTGAAACATTTGCTTTCAGGAAGACATTGAATTTGGGGGCTTTCTCTTCATTTTAACCGATAGGAATACATGCATTTGGAAGTCTAAATCAAACACTGGTTGTGCTAGCTGCTTGAAGCTTGACTCACTCAATTAGTTCCCCGGTGTGCTCTCTTGATTGGTTCCCTGGTGACGTGGTCCTAAGTGGAGGCAAGGAAACATACGCTTTCCTAAGGAAGCATTAACAGAGCTTCAACAGAGCTCCAATTTAACTGGAATCTCTGCAAATATTTACTCACCTGATCTTGATGATACTTGTCAGGAAAGATGAGTTTATCAGTTGCACTTAGCTACCCAAATTTCGTTCTTCTACGTTGAAAAGTTCGTTTGCAGGAACGCTTTTGAATGTTTAGGTTTCACTTCCTTTTCCCTTATAGGGATACATGCATCTGGAATTATACATCAAACACGGTTTATGCCTAGCTGCTTGAAACTGAAACTCACTCAACTAGTTCTCAGTGTGATCTCTATGCTTTGTTTTCTGTTGAAGGAACCCTAAGCAGAGGCAAGGGAAAGAAACTTTCATTTGAAAGCATTTGCAGTGATTCCACAGAACTGTGAGTTTCCAGGATTCTCAGCAAATATTTCTTCACCCTAACTTGTTGTTACTCGACAGCAAAGATAAGTAGACCGGTTTGCATTTGGCTGCCAAATTTAGATCTTCTAGGTTGAACAGTTCGTTCAGCAGGAACACTTTGAAATTTGAGGTTTCACTTCCTTTTCCCCTATAGGGATACATGCATTTGGAACTCTAACTCAACGCGGTTGGTACTAGCTGCATGAAAGTTGACTCACTCAGTTAGTTCTCAGTGCACACTCTATGCTTTGTTTCCTGTTGAAGTAGCCCTAAGCAGAGGCAAGGAAAATATACTTTCATTTGAAAGTGTTTGCAGAGCTTCCACAGACTCTGAGTTTACTGGAATCTCAGCAAAATTGTTTCACCCGATCTTGATGATACTTGGTAGCAAAGATGAGTATACCGGTTTCACTTGGGCTGCCAAATTTCGTTCTTCAGGGTTGAAGCATTCGTTTGCAGGAGCACTTTGAATTTAAGTTTCACTTCCTTTTCCCTTATAGGGATACATGCATTATTAAGTGTATATCAAACACGGTTTGTGCTAGCTTCTTCAAACTTGACTCGCTCAATTCGTTCTCGGTGTCCCTCTCTATGCTTTGTTCCCTGTGGTAGTAGCTCTAAGCGGAGGCCAGGAACATACACTTTCCATTTGAAAGCATTTGCAAAGCTTGCACAGAACTTTGAGTTTACCGGAATCTCAGCAAATGTTTATTCTCCCGAACTTGTTGATACTTGGTAGAAAAAAATGTGTATACCAGTTGCTCTTGGCAGCACAAATTTTGTTCTGCTAGGTTGAATCATTCCTTTGCAGGATGACTTGGATCAGTTAGGTTTTACTCCATTTTCCCCCTATAGGATACATGCTTTTGGAAATCGAAATCAAGCACGGTTTGTGCTAGCTGCTTGAAAATTGACTCACTGAATGAATTCTCATTGTGCTCTCTATGCTTTGTTACCGGTTTATGTACACCGAAGCAGAGCAGAGAAAAATAAACTTTCATTTGAAAGTGTTTGTAGTGCATCCACAGAACAGAGTTTACTGGAGTCTCAGCAAATATTTTTTCACCCGATCTTGTTGATACTTGGCAGCAAAACTGAGTATATGAGTGCACTTGGCAGCCCAAATTTCGTCATCTTATGTTGAAGAGTTCCTTTGCAGGAACACTTTGAATTTTCAGGTTTAACTTCTTTTTTCCCTATATGAATACATGCATTTGGAATGCTCAATCAAACACAGTTTGTGATACCTGTTTAAAACTTGGCACACTCAAGGACTTCTCAGTGGCTCTTTATGCATTGTCCCCTGCTGAAGTATCCCCAAGCAGAGGCAAGGAAAATACACTTTCTTATGTAAGTGTTTGCAGAGATTCCACAAAACTCCCAAGTTTACTGGAATTTCAGCGAATATTTTTTCACTTGATCTTGTTGATACTAGGTAAGAAAGATGAGCATACCAGTTGCATTTGGCTGCCACAATTTCGTTCTTCTACGTTGAAACATTTGCTTTCAGGAAGACATTGAATTTGGGGGCTTTCTCTTCATTTTAACCGATAGGAATACATGCATTTGGAAGTCTAAATCAAACACTGGTTGTGCTAGCTGCTTGAAGCTTGACTCACTCAATTAGTTCCCGGTGTGCTCTCTTGATTGGTTCCCTGGTGACGTGGTCCTAAGTGGAGGCAAGGAACATACGCTTTCCTAATGAAGCATTAACAGAGCTTCAACAGAGCTCCAATTTAACTGGAATCTCTGCAAATATTTACTCACCTGATCTTGATGATACTTGTCAGGAAAGATGAGTTTATCAGTTGCACTTAGCTACCCAAATTTCGTTCTTCTACGTTGAAAAGTTCGTTTGCAGGAACGCTTTTGAATGTTTAGGTTTCACTTCCTTTTCCCTTATAGGGATACATGCATCTGGAATTATACATCAAACACGGTTTATGCTAGCTGCTTGAAACTGAAACTCACTCAACTAGTTCTCAGTGTGATCTCTATGCTTTGTTTTCTGTTGAAGGAACCCTAAGCAGAGGCAAGGGAAAGAAACTTTCATTTGAAAGCATTTGCAGTGATTCCACAGAACTGTGTGTTTCCAGGACTCTCAGTAAATATTTCTTCACCCTAACTTGTTGTTACTCGACAGCAAAGATAAGTAGACCGGTTGCATTTGGCTGCCCAAATTTAGATCTTCTAGGTTGAACAGTTCGTTCGCAGGAAAACTTTGAAATTTGAGGTTTCACTTCCTTTTCCCCTATAGGGATACATGCATTTGGAACTCTAACTCAAACGCGGTTGGTACTAGCTGCATGAAAGTTGACTCACTCAGTTAGTTCTCAGTGCACACTCTATGCTTTGTTTCCTGTTGAAGTAGCCCTAAGCAGAGGCAAGGAAAATATACTTTCATTTGAAAGTGTTTGCAGAGATTCCACAGAACTCTGAGTTTACTGGAATCTCAGCAAAATTTTTTCACCCGATCCTGATGATACTTGGTAGCAAAGATGAGTATACCGGTTTCACTTGGCTGCCCAAATTTCGTTCTTCAGGGTTGAAGCATTCGTTTGCAGGAGCACTTTGAATTTTAAGTTTCACTTCCTTTTCCCTTATAGGGATACATGCATTATTAAGTGTATATCAAACACGGTTTGTGCTAGCTTCTTCAAACTTGACTCGCTCAATTCGTTCTCGGTGTCCTCTCTATGCTTTGTTCCCTGTGGTAGTAGCTCTAAGCGGAGGCCAGGAACATACACTTTCATTTGAAAGCATTTGCAAAGCTTGCACAGAACTTTGAGTTTACCGGAATCTCAGCAAATGTTTATTCTCCCGAACTTGTTGATACTTGGTAGAAAAAAATGTGTATACCAGTTGCTCTTGGCAGCACAAATTTTGTTCTGCTAGGTTGAATCATTCCTTTGCAGGATGACTTGGATCAGTTAGGTTTTACTCCATTTTCCCCTATAGGGATACATGCTTTTGGAAATCGAAATCAAGCACGGTTTGTGCTAGCTGCTTGAAAATTGACTCACTGAATGAATTCTCATTGTGCTCTCTATGCTTTGTTACCGGTTTATGTACACCGAAGCAGAGCAGAGAAAAATAAACTTTCATTTGAAAGTGTTTGTAGTGCATCCACAGAACAGAGTTTACTGGAGTCTCAGCAAATATTTTTTCACCCGATCTTGTTGATACTTGGCAGCAAAACTGAGTATATGAGTTGCACTTGGCAGCCCAAATTTCGTCATCTTATGTTGAAGAGTTCCTTTGCAGGAACACTTTGAATTTTCAGGTTTAACTTCTTTTTTCCCTATATGAATACATGCATTTGGAATGCTCAATCAAACACAGTTTGTGATACCTGTTTAAAACTTGGCACACTCAATGACTTCTCAGTGGCTCTTTATGCATTGTCCCCTGCTGAAGTATCCCCAAGCAGAGGCAAGGAAAATACACTTTCTTATGTAAGTGTTTGCAGAGATTCCACAAAACTCCCAAGTTTACTGGAATTTCAGCGAATCTTTTTTCACTTGATCTTGTTGATACTAGGTAAGAAAGATGAGCATACCAGTTGCATTTGGCTGCCACAATTTCGTTCTTCTACGTTGAAACATTTGCTTTCAGGAAGACATTGAATTTGGGGGCTTTCTCTTCATTTTAACCGATAGGAATACATGCATTTGGAAGTCTAAATCAAACACTGGTTGTGCTAGCTGCTTGAAGCTTGACTCACTCAATTAGTTCCCGGTGTGCTCTCTTGATTGGTTCCCTGGTGACGTGGTCCTAAGTGGAGGCAAGGAACATACGCTTTCCTAAGGAAGCATTAACAGAGCTTCAACAGAGCTCCAATTTAACTGGAATCTCTGCAAATATTTACTCACCTGATCTTGATGATACTTGTCAGGAAAGATGAGTTTATCAGTTGCACTTAGCTACCCAAATTTCGTTCTTCTACGTTGAAAAGTTCGTTTGCAGGAACGCTTTTGAATGTTTAGGTTTCACTTCCTTTTCCCTTATAGGGATACATGCATCTGGAATTATACATCAAACACGGTTTATGCTAGCTGCTTGAAACTGAAACTCACTCAACTAGTTCTCAGTGTGATCTCTATGCTTTGTTTTCTGTTGAAGGAACCCTAAGCAGAGGCAAGGGAAAGAAACTTTCATTTGAAAGCATTTGCAGTGATTCCACAGAACTGTGTGTTTCCAGGACTCTCAGTAAATATTTCTTCACCCTAACTTGTTGTTACTCGACAGCAAAGATAAGTAGACCGGTTGCATTTGGCTGCCCAAATTTAGATCTTCTAGGTTGAACAGTTCGTTCGCAGGAAAACTTTGAAATTTGAGGTTTCACTTCCTTTTCCCCTATAGGGATACATGCATTTGGAACTCTAACTCAAACGCGGTTGGTACTAGCTGCATGAAAGTTGACTCACTCAGTTAGTTCTCAGTGCACACTCTATGCTTTGTTTCCTGTTGAAGTAGCCCTAAGCAGAGGCAAGGAAAATATACTTTCATTTGAAAGTGTTTGCAGAGATTCCACAGAACTCTGAGTTTACTGGAATCTCAGCAAAATTTTTTCACCCGATCCTGATGATACTTGGTAGCAAAGATGAGTATACCGGTTTCACTTGGCTGCCCAAATTTCGTTCTTCAGGGTTGAAGCATTCGTTTGCAGGAGCACTTTGAATTTTAAGTTTCACTTCCTTTTCCCTTATAGGGATACATGCATTATTAAGTGTATATCAAACACGGTTTGTGCTAGCTTCTTCAAACTTGACTCGCTCAATTCGTTCTCGGTGTCCTCTCTATGCTTTGTTCCCTGTGGTAGTAGCTCTAAGCGGAGGCCAGGAACATACACTTTCATTTGAAAGCATTTGCAAAGCTTGCACAGAACTTTGAGTTTACCGGAATCTCAGCAAATGTTTATTCTCCCGAACTTGTTGATACTTGGTAGAAAAAAATGTGTATACCAGTTGCTCTTGGCAGCACAAATTTTGTTCTGCTAGGTTGAATCATTCCTTTGCAGGATGACTTGGATCAGTTAGGTTTTACTCCATTTTCCCCTATAGGGATACATGCTTTTGGAAATCGAAATCAAGCACGGTTTGTGCTAGCTGCTTGAAAATTGACTCACTGAATGAATTCTCATTGTGCTCTCTATGCTTTGTTACCGGTTTATGTACACCGAAGCAGAGCAGAGAAAAATAAACTTTCATTTGAAAGTGTTTGTAGTGCATCCACAGAACAGAGTTTACTGGAGTCTCAGCAAATATTTTTTCACCCGATCTTGTTGATACTTGGCAGCAAAACTGAGTATATGAGTTGCACTTGGCAGCCCAAATTTCGTCATCTTATGTTGAAGAGTTCCTTTGCAGGAACACTTTGAATTTTCAGGTTTAACTTCTTTTTTCCCTATATGAATACATGCATTTGGAATGCTCAATCAAACACAGTTTGTGATACCTGTTTAAAACTTGGCACACTCAATGACTTCTCAGTGGCTCTTTATGCATTGTCCCCTGCTGAAGTATCCCCAAGCAGAGGCAAGGAAAATACACTTTCTTATGTAAGTGTTTGCAGAGATTCCACAAAACTCCCAAGTTTACTGGAATTTCAGCGAATCTTTTTTCACTTGATCTTGTTGATACTAGGTAAGAAAGATGAGCATACCAGTTGCATTTGGCTGCCACAATTTCGTTCTTCTACGTTGAAACATTTGCTTTCAGGAAGACATTGAATTTGGGGGCTTTCTCTTCATTTTAACCGATAGGAATACATGCATTTGGAAGTCTAAATCAAACACTGGTTGTGCTAGCTGCTTGAAGCTTGACTCACTCAATTAGTTCCCGGTGTGCTCTCTTGATTGGTTCCCTGGTGACGTGGTCCTAAGTGGAGGCAAGGAACATACGCTTTCCTAAGGAAGCATTAACAGAGCTTCAACAGAGCTCCAATTTAACTGGAATCTCTGCAAATATTTACTCACCTGATCTTGATGATACTTGTCAGGAAAGATGAGTTTATCAGTTGCACTTAGCTACCCAAATTTCGTTCTTCTACGTTGAAAAGTTCGTTTGCAGGAACGCTTTTGAATGTTTAGGTTTCACTTCCTTTTCCCTTATAGGGATACATGCATCTGGAATTATACATCAAACACGGTTTATGCTAGCTGCTTGAAACTGAAACTCACTCAACTAGTTCTCAGTGTGATCTCTATGCTTTGTTTTCTGTTGAAGGAACCCTAAGCAGAGGCAAGGGAAAGAAACTTTCATTTGAAAGCATTTGCAGTGATTCCACAGAACTGTGAGTTTCCAGGATTCTCAGCAAATATTTCTTCACCCTAACTTGTTGCTACTCGACAGCAAAGATAAGTAGACCGGTTGCATTTGGCTGCCCAAATTTAGATCTTCTAGGTTGAACAGTTCGTTCGCAGGAACACTTTGAAATTTGAGGTTTCACTTCCTTTTCCCCTATAGGGATACATGCATTTGGAACTCTAACTCAAACGCGGTTGGTACTAGCTGCATGAAAGTTGACTCACTCAGTTAGTTCTCAGTGCACACTCTATGCTTTGTTTCCTGTTGAAGTAGCCCTAAGCAGAGGCAAGGAAAATATACTTTCATTTGAAAGTGTTTGCAGAGCTTCCACAGAACTCTGAGTTTACTGGAATCTCAGCAAAATTTTTTCACCCGATCCTGATGATACTTGGTAGCAAAGATGAGTATACCGGTTTCACTTGGCTGCCCAAATTTCGTTCTTCAGGGTTGAAGCATTCGTTTGCAGGAGCACTTTGAATTTTAAGTTTCACTTCCTTTTCCCTTATAGGGATACATGCATTATTAAGTGTATATCAAACACGGTTTGTGCTAGCTTCTTCAAACTTGACTCACTCAATTCGTTCTCGGTGTCCTCTCTATGCTTTGTTCCCTGTGGTAGTAGCTCTAAGCGGAGGCCAGGAACATACACTTTCATTTGAAAGCATTTGCAAAGCTTGCACAGAACTTTGAGTTTACCGGAATCTCAGCAAATGTTTATTCTCCCGAACTTGTTGATACTTGGTAGAAAAAAATGTGTATACCAGTTGCTCTTGGCAGCACAAATTTTGTTCTGCTAGGTTGAATCATTCCTTTGCAGGATGACTTGGATCAGTTAGGTTTTACTCCATTTTCCCCTATAGGGATACATGCTTTTGGAAATCGAAATCAAGCACGGTTTGTGCTAGCTGCTTGAAAATTGACTCACTGAATGAATTCTCATTGTGCTCTCTATGCTTTGTTACCGGTTTATGTACACCGAAGCAGAGCAGAGAAAAATAAACTTTCATTTGAAAGTGTTTGTAGTGCATCCACAGAACAGAGTTTACTGGAGTCTCAGCAAATATTTTTTCACCCGATCTTGTTGATACTTGGCAGCAAAACTGAGTATATGAGTTGCACTTGGCAGCCAAATTTCGTCATCTTATGTTGAAGAGTTCCTTTGCAGGAACACTTTGAATTTTCAGGTTTAACTTCTTTTTTCCCTATATGAATACATGCATTTGGAATGCTCAATCAAACACAGTTTGTGATACCTGTTTAAAACTTGGCACACTCAATGACTTCTCAGTGGCTCTTTATGCATTGTCCCCTGCTGAAGTATCCCCAAGCAGAGGCAAGGAAAATACACTTTCTTATGTAAGTGTTTGCAGAGATTCCACAAAACTCCCAAGTTTACTGGAATTTCAGCGAATCTTTTTTCACTTGATCTTGTTGATACTAGGTAAGAAAGATGAGCATACCAGTTGCATTTGGCTGCCACAATTTCGTTCTTCTACGTTGAAACATTTGCTTTCAGGAAGACATTGAATTTGGGGGCTTTCTCTTCATTTTAACCGATAGGAATACATGCATTTGGAAGTCTAAATCAAACACTGGTTGTGCTAGCTGCTTGAAGCTTGACTCACTCAACAATTAGTTCCCGGTGTGCTCTCTTGATTGGTTCCCTGGTGACGTGGTCCTAAGTGGAGGCAAGGAACATACGCTTTCCTAAGGAAGCATTAACAGAGCTTCAACAGAGCTCCAAGTTAACTGGAATCTCTGCAAATATTTACTCACCTGATCTTGATGATACTTGTCAGGAAAGATGAGTTTATCAGTTGCACTTAGCTACCCAAATTTCGTTCTTCTACGTTGAAAAGCTCGTTTGCAGGAACGCTTTTGAATGTTTAGGTTTCACTTCCTTTTCCCTTATAGGGATACATGCATCTGGAATTATACATCAAACACGGTTTATGCTAGCTGCTTGAAACTGAAACTCACTCAACTAGTTCTCAGTGTGATCTCTATGCTTTGTTTTCTGTTGAAGGAACCCTAAGCAGAGGCAAGGGAAAGAAACTTTCATTTGAAAGCATTTGCAGTGATTCCACAGAACTGTGAGTTTCCAGGATTCTCAGCAAATATTTCTTCACCCTAACTTGTTGCTACTCGACAGCAAAGATAAGTAGACCGGTTGCATTTGGCTGCCCAAATTTAGATCTTCTAGGTTGAACAGTTCGTTCGCAGGAACACTTTGAAATTTGAGGTTTCACTTCCTTTTCCCCTATAGGGATACATGCATTTGGAACTCTAACTCAAACGCGGTTGGTACTAGCTGCATGAAAGTTGACTCACTCAGTTAGTTCTCAGTGCACACTCTATGCTTTGTTTCCTGTTGAAGTAGCCCTAAGCAGAGGCAAGGAAAATATACTTTCATTTGAAAGTGTTTGCAGAGCTTCCACAGAACTCTGAGTTTACTGGAATCTCAGCAAAATTTTTTCACCCGATCCTGATGATACTTGGTAGCAAAGATGAGTATACCGGTTTCACTTGGCTGCCCAAATTTCGTTCTTCAGGGTTGAAGCATTCGTTTGCAGGAGCACTTTGAATTTTAAGTTTCACTTCCTTTTCCCTTATAGGGATACATGCATTATTAAGTGTATATCAAACACGGTTTGTGCTAGCTTCTTCAAACTTGACTCACTCAATTCGTTCTCGGTGTCCTCTCTATGCTTTGTTCCCTGTGGTAGTAGCTCTAAGCGGAGGCCAGGAACATACACTTTCATTTGAAAGCATTTGCAAAGCTTGCACAGAACTTTGAGTTTACCGGAATCTCAGCAAATGTTTATTCTCCCGAACTTGTTGATACTTGGTAGAAAAAATGTGTATACCAGTTGCTCTTGGCAGCACAAATTTTGTTCTGCTAGGTTGAATCATTCCTTTGCAGGATGACTTGGATCAGTTAGGTTTTACTCCATTTTCCCCTATAGGGATACATGCTTTTGGAAATCGAAATCAAGCACGGTTTGTGCTAGCTGCTTGAAAATTGACTCACTGAATGAATTCTCATTGTGCTCTCTATGCTTTGTTACCGGTTTATGTACACCGAAGCAGAGCAGAGAAAAATAAACTTTCATTTGAAAGTGTTTGTAGTGCATCCACAGAACAGAGTTTACTGGAGTCTCAGCAAATATTTTTTCACCCGATCTTGTTGATACTTGGCAGCAAAACTGAGTATATGAGTTGCACTTGGCAGCCCAAATTTCGTCATCTTATGTTGAAGAGTTCCTTTGCAGGAACACTTTGAATTTTCAGGTTTAACTTCTTTTTTCCCTATATGAATACATGCATTTGGAATGCTCAATCAAACACAGTTTGTGATACCTGTTTAAAACTTGGCACACTCAATGACTTCTCAGTGGCTCTTTATGCATTGTCCCCTGCTGAAGTATCCCCAAGCAGAGGCAAGGAAAATACACTTTCTTATGTAAGTGTTTGCAGAGATTCCACAAAACTCCCAAGTTTACTGGAATTTCAGCGAATCTTTTTTCACTTGATCTTGTTGATACTAGGTAAGAAAGATGAGCATACCAGTTGCATTTGGCTGCCACAATTTCGTTCTTCTACGTTGAAACATTTGCTTTCAGGAAGACATTGAATTTGGGGGCTTTCTCTTCATTTTAACCGATAGGAATACATGCATTTGGAAGTCTAAATCAAACACTGGTTGTGCTAGCTGCTTGAAGCTTGACTCACTCAATTAGTTCCCGGTGTGCTCTCTTGATTGGTTCCCTGGTGACGTGGTCCTAAGTGGAGGCAAGGAACATACGCTTTCCTAAGGAAGCATTAACAGAGCTTCAACAGAGCTCCAAGTTAACTGGAATCTCTGCAAATATTTACTCACCTGATCTTGATGATACTTGTCAGGAAAGATGAGTTTATCAGTTGCACTTAGCTACCCAAATTTCGTTCTTCTACGTTGAAAAGCTCGTTTGCAGGAACGCTTTTGAATGTTTAGGTTTCACTTCCTTTTCCCTTATAGGGATACATGCATCTGGAATTATACATCAAACACGGTTTATGCTAGCTGCTTGAAACTGAAACTCACTCAACTAGTTCTCAGTGTGATCTCTATGCTTTGTTTTCTGTTGAAGGAACCCTAAGCAGAGGCAAGGGAAAGAAACTTTCATTTGAAAGCATTTGCAGTGATTCCACAGAACTGTGAGTTTCCAGGATTCTCAGCAAATATTTCTTCACCCTAACTTGTTGCTACTCGACAGCAAAGATAAGTAGACCGGTTGCATTTGGCTGCCCAAATTTAGATCTTCTAGGTTGAACAGTTCGTTCGCAGGAACACTTTGAAATTTGAGGTTTCACTTCCTTTTCCCCTATAGGGATACATGCATTTGGAACTCTAACTCAAACGCGGTTGGTACTAGCTGCATGAAAGTTGACTCACTCAGTTAGTTCTCAGTGCACACTCTATGCTTTGTTTCCTGTTGAAGTAGCCCTAAGCAGAGGCAAGGAAAATATACTTTCATTTGAAAGTGTTTGCAGAGCTTCCACAGAACTCTGAGTTTACTGGAATCTCAGCAAAATTTTTTCACCCGATCCTGATGATACTTGGTAGCAAAGATGAGTATACCGGTTTCACTTGGCTGCCCAAATTTCGTTCTTCAGGGTTGAAGCATTCGTTTGCAGGAGCACTTTGAATTTTAAGTTTCACTTCCTTTTCCCTTATAGGGATACATGCATTATTAAGTGTATATCAAACACGGTTTGTGCTAGCTTCTTCAAACTTGACTCGCTCAATTCGTTCTCGGTGTCCTCTCTATGCTTTGTTCCCTGTGGTAGTAGCTCTAAGCGGAGGCAAGGAACATACACTTTCATTTGAAAGCATTTGCAAAGCTTGCACAGAACTTTGAGTTTACCGGAATCTCAGCAAATGTTTATTCTCCCGAACTTGTTGATACTTGGTAGAAAAAAATGTGTATACCAGTTGCTCTTGGCAGCACAAATTTTGTTCTGCTAGGTTGAATCATTCCTTTGCAGGATGACTTGATCAGTTAGGTTTTACTCCATTTTCCCCTATAGGGATACATGCTTTTGGAAATCGAAATCAAGCACGGTTTGTGCTAGCTGCTTGAAAATTGACTCACTGAATGAATTCTCATTGTGCTCTCTATGCTTTGTTACCGGTTTATGTACACCGAAGCAGAGCAGAGAAAAATAAACTTTCATTTGAAAGTGTTTGTAGTGCATCCACAGAACAGAGTTTACTGGAGTCTCAGCAAATATTTTTTCACCCGATCTTGTTGATACTTGGCAGCAAAACTGAGTATATGAGTTGCACTTGGCAGCCCAAATTTCGTCATCTTATGTTGAAGAGTTCCTTTGCAGGAACACTTTGAATTTTCAGGTTTAACTTCTTTTTTCCCTATATGAATACATGCATTTGGAATGCTCAATCAAACACAGTTTGTGATACCTGTTTAAAACTTGGCACACTCAATGACTTCTCAGTGGCTCTTTATGCATTGTCCCCTGCTGAAGTATCCCCAAGCAGAGGCAAGGAAAATACACTTTCTTATGTAAGTGTTTGCAGAGATTCCACAAAACTCCCAAGTTTACTGGAATTTCAGCGAATATTTTTTCACTTGATCTTGTTGATACTAGGTAAGAAAGATGAGCATACCAGTTGCATTTGGCTGCCACAATTTCGTTCTTCTACGTTGAAACATTTGCTTTCAGGAAGACATTGAATTTGGGGGCTTTCTCTTCATTTTAACCGATAGGAATACATGCATTTGGAAGTCTAAATCAAACACTGGTTGTGCTAGCTGCTTGAAGCTTGACTCACTCAATTAGTTCCCGGTGTGCTCTCTTGATTGGTTCCCTGGTGACGTGGTCCTAAGTGGAGGCAAGGAACATACGCTTTCCTAAGAAAGCATTAACAGAGCTTCAACAGAGCTCCAAGTTAACTGGAATCTCTGCAAATATTTACTCACCTGATCTTGATGATACTTGTCAGGAAAGATGAGTTTACCAGTTGCACTTAGCTACCCAAATTTCGTTCTTCTACTGTGAAAAGTTCGTTTGCAGGAACGCTTTTGAATGTTTAGGTTTCACTTCCTTTTCCCTTATAGGGATACATGCATCTGGAATTATACATCAAACACGGTTTATGCCAGCTGCTTGAAACTGAAACTCACTCAACTAGTTCTCAGTGTGATCTCTATGCTTTGTTTTCTGTTGAAGGAACCCTAAGCAGAGGCTAGGGAAAGAAACTTTCATTTGAAAGCATTTGCAGTGATTCCACAGAACTGTGAGTTTCCTGGATTCTCAGCAAATATTTCTTCACCCTAACTTGTTGTTACTCGACAGCAAAGATAAGTAGACCGGTTGCATTTGGCTGCCCAAATTTAGATCTTCTAGGTTGAACAGTTCGTTCGCAGGAACACTTTGAAATTTGAGGTTTCACTTCCTTTTCCCCTATAGGGATACATGCATTTGGAACTCTAACTCAAACGCGGTTGGTACTAGCTGCATGAAAGTTGACTCACTCAGTTAGTTCTCAGTGCACACTCTATGCTTTGTTTCCTGTTGAAGTAGCCCTAAGCAGAGGCAAGGAAAATATACTTTCATTTGAAAGTGTTTGCAGAGATTCCACAGAACTCTGAGTTTACTGGAATCTCAGCAAAATTTTTTCACCCGATCTTGATGATACATGGTAGCAAAGATGAGTATACCGGTTTCACTTGGCTGCCCAAATTTCGTTCTTCAGGGTTGAAGCATTCATTTGCAGGAGCACTTTGAATTTTAAGTTTCACTTCCTTTTCCCTTATAGGGATACATGCATTATTAAGTGTATATCAAACACGGTTTGTGCTAGCTTCTTCAAACTTGACTCGCTCAATTCGTTCTCGGTGTCCTCTCTATGCTTTGTTCCCTGTGGTAGTAGCTCTAAGCGGAGGCAAGGAACATACACTTTCATTTGAAAGCATTTGCAAAGCTTGCACAGAACTTTGAGTTTACCGGAATCTCAGCAAATGTTTATTCACCCGAACTTGTTGATACTTGGTAGAAAAAATGTGTATACCAGTTGCTCTTGGCATCACAAATTTTGTTCTGCTAGGTTGAATCATTCCTTTGCAGGATGACTTGGATCAGTTAGGTTTTACTACATTTTCCCCTATAGGGATACATGCTTTTGGAAATCGAAATCAAACACGGTTTGTGCTAGCTGCTTGAAAATTGACTCACTGAATGAATTCGCATTGTGCTCTCTATGCTTTGTTACCGGTTTATGTACACCGAAGCAGAGCAGAGAAAAATAAACTTTCATTTGAAAGTGTTTGTAGTGCATCCACAGAACAGAGTTTACTGGAGTCTCAGCAAATATTTTTTCACCCGATCTTGTTGATACTTGGCAGCAAAACTGAGTATATGAGTTGCACCTGGCAGCCCAAATTTCGTCATCTTATGTTGAAGAGTTCCTTTGCAGGAACACTTTGAATTTTCAGGTTTAACTTCTTTTTTCCCTATATGAATACATGCATTTGGAATGCTCAATCAAACACAGTTTGTGATACCTGTTTAAAACTTGGCACACTCAATGACTTCTCAGTGGCTCTTTATGCATTGTCCCCTGCTGAAGTATCCCCAAGCAGAGGCAAGGAAAATACACTTTCTTATGTAAGTGTTTGCAGAGATTCCACAAAACTCCCAAGTTTACTGGAATTTCAGCGAATATTTTTTCACTTGATCTTGTTGATACTAGGTAAGAAAGATGAGCATACCAGTTGCATTTGGCTGCCACAATTTCGTTCTTCTACGTTGAAACATTTGCTTTCAGGAAGACATTGAATTTGGGGGCTTTCTCTTCATTTTAACCGATAGGAATACATGCATTTGGAAGTCTAAATCAAACACTGGTTGTGCTAGCTGCTTGAAGCTTGACTCACTCAATTAGTTCCCGGTGTGCTCTCTTGATTGGTTCCCTGGTGACGTGGTCCTAAGTGGAGGCAAGGAACATACGCTTTCCTAAGGAAGCATTAACAGAGCTTCAACAGAGCTCCAATTTAACTGGAATCTCTGCAAATATTTACTCACCTGATCTTGATGATACTTGTCAGGAAAGATGAGTTTATCAGTTGCACTTAGCTACCCAAATTTCGTTCTTCTACGTTGAAAAGTTCGTTTGCAGGAACGCTTTTGATTGTTTAGGTTTCACTTCCTTTTCCCTTATAGGGATACATGAATCTGGAATTATACATCAAACACGGTTTATGCTAGCTGCTTGAAACTGAAACTCACTCAACTAGTTCTCAGTGTGATCTCTATGCTTTGTTTTCTGTTGAAGGAACCCTAAGCAGAGGCAAGGGAAAGAAACTTTCATTTGAAAGCATTTGCAGTGTTTCCACAGAACTGTGAGTTTCCAGGATTCTCAGCAAATATTTCTTCACCCTAACTTGTTGTTACTCGACAGCAAAGATAAGTAGACCGGTTGCATTTGGCTGCCCAAATTTAGATCTTCTAGGTTGAACAGTTCGTTCGCAGGAACACTTTGAAATTTGAGGTTTCACTTCCTTTTCCCCTATAGGGATACATGCATTTGGAACTCTAACTCAAACGCGGTTGGTACTAGCTGCATGAAAGTTGACTCACTCAGTTAGTTCTCAGTGCACACTCTATGCTTTGTTTCCTGTTGAAGTAGCCCTAAGCAGAGGCAAGGAAAATATACTTTCATTTGAAAGTGTTTGCAGAGCTTCCACAGAACTCTGAGTTTACTGGAATCTCAGCAAAATTGTTTCACCCGATCCTGATGATACTTGGTAGCAAAGATGAGTATACCGGTTTCACTTGGCTGCCCAAATTTCGTTCTTCAGGGTTGAAGCATTCATTTGCAGGAGCACTTTGAATTTTAAGTTTCACTTCCTTTTCCCTTATAGGGATACATGCATTATTAAGTGTATATCAAACACGGTTTGTGCTAGCTTCTTCAAACTTGACTCGCTCAATTCGTTCTCGGTGTCCTCTCTATGCTTTGTTCCCTGTGGTAGTAGCTCTAAGCGGAGGCCAGGAACATACACTTTCATTTGAAAGCATTTGCAAAGCTTGCACAGAACTTTGAGTTTACCGGAATCTCAGCAAATGTTTATTCTCCCGAACTTGTTGATACTTGGTAGAAAAAAATGTGTATACCAGTTGCTCTTGGCAGCACAAATTTTGTTCTGCTAGGTTGAATCATTCCTTTGCAGGATGACTTGGATCAGTTAGGTTTTACTCCATTTTCCCCTATAGGGATACATGCTTTTGGAAATCGAAATCAAGCACGGTTTGTGCTAGCTGCTTGAAAATTGACTCACTGAATGAATTCTCATTGTGCTCTCTATGCTTTGTTACCGGTTTATGTACACCGAAGCAGAGCAGAGAAAAATAAACTTTCATTTGAAAGTGTTTGTAGTGCATCCACAGAACAGAGTTTACTGGAGTCTGAGCAAATATTTCTTCACCCGATCTTGTTGATACTTGGCAGCAAAACTGAGTATATGAGTTGCACTTGGCAGCCCAAATTTCGTCATCTTATGTTGAAGAGTTCCTTTGCAGGAACACTTTGAATTTTCAGGTTTAACTTCTTTTTTCCCTATATGAATACATGCATTTGGAATGCTCAATCAAACACAGTTTGTGATACCTGTTTAAAACTTGGCACACTCAATGACTTCTCAGTGGCTCTTTATGCATTGTCCCCTGCTGAAGTATCCCCAAGCAGAGGCAAGGAAAATACACTTTCTTATGTAAGTGTTTGCAGAGATTCACAACCACAAAACTCTCAAGTTTAATTGGATTTGTTGAAGCTCTGTTGATGCTAGGTTAGAAAGATGGCATGTTCCTTTGGCTCCACTTCGGTCCACGTCACCAGTGAACCAATGCTAGAGAGCACACCTGGAACTAATTGAGTGAGTCAAGCTTCAAGCAGCTAGCACAACCAGTGTTTGATTTAATACATGCATTTGGAAGTCTAAATCAAACACTGGTTGTGCTAGCTGCTTGAAGCTTGACTCACTCAATTAGTTCCCGGTGTGCTCTCTTGATTGGTTCCCTGGTGACGTGGTCCTAAGTGGAGGCAAGGAACATACGCTTTCCTAAGGAAGCATTAACAGAGCTTCAACAGAGCTCCAATTTAACTGGAATCTCTGCAAATATTTACTCACCTGATCTTGATGATACTTGTCAGGAAAGATGAGTTTATCAGTTGCACTTAGCTACCCAAATTTCGTTCTTCTACGTTGAAAAGCTCGTTTGCAGGAACGCTTTTGAATGTTTAGGTTTCACTTCCTTTTCCCTTATAGGGATACATGCATCTGGAATTATACATCAAACACGGTTTATGCTAGCTGCTTGAAACTGAAACTCACTCAACTAGTTCTCAGTGTGATCTCTATGCTTTGTTTTCTGTTGAAGGAACCCTAAGCAGAGGCAAGGGAAAGAAACTTTCATTTGAAAGCATTTGCAGTGATTCCACAGAACTGTGAGTTTCCAGGATTCTCAGCAAATATTTCTTCACCCTAACTTGTTGCTACTCGACAGCAAAGATAAGTAGACCGGTTGCATTTGGCTGCCCAAATTTAGATCTTCTAGGTTGAACAGTTCCTTGACAGGAACACTTTGAAATTTGAGGTTTCACTTCCTTTTCCCCTATAGGGATACATGCATTTGGAACTCTAACTCAAACGCGGTTGGTACTAGCTGCATGAAAGTTGACTCACTCAGTTAGTTCTCAGTGCACACTCTATGCTTTGTTTCCTGTTGAAGTAGCCCTAAGCAGAGGCAAGGAAAATATACTTTCATTTGAAAGTGTTTGCAGAGCTTCCACAGAACTCTGAGTTTACTGGAATCTCAGCAAAATTGTTTCACCCGATCCTGATTATACTTGGTAGCAAAGATGAGTATACCGGTTTCACTTGGCTGCCCAAATTTCGTTCTTCAGGGTTGAAGCATTCGTTTGCAGGAGCACTTTGAATTTTAAGTTTCACTTCCTTTTCCCTTATAGGGATACATGCATTATTAAGTGTATATCAAACACGGTTTGTGCTAGCTTCTTCAAACTTGACTCGCTCAATTCGTTCTCGGTGTCCTCTCTATGCTTTGTTCCCTGTGGTAGTAGCTCTAAGCGGAGGCCAGGAACATACACTTTCATTTGAAAGCATTTGCAAAGCTTGCACAGAACTTTGAGTTTACCGGAATCTCAGCAAATGTTTATTCTCCCGAACTTGTTGATACTTGGTAGAAAAAAATGTGTATACCAGTTGCTCTTGGCAGCACAAATTTTGTTCTGCTAGGTTGAATCATTCCTTTGCAGGATGACTTGGATCAGTTAGGTTTTACTCCATTTTCCCCTATAGGGATACATGCTTTTGGAAATCGAAATCAAGCACGGTTTGTGCTAGCTGCTTGAAAATTGACTCACTGAATGAATTCTCATTGTGCTCTCTATGCTTTGTTACCGGTTTATGTACACCGAAGCAGAGCAGAGAAAAATAAACTTTCATTTGAAAGTGTTTGTAGTGCATCCACAGAACAGAGTTTACTGGAGTCTCAGCAAATATTTTTTCACCCGATCTTGTTGATACTTGGCAGCAAAACTGAGTATATGAGTTGCACTTGGCAGCCCAAATTTCGTCATCTTATGTTGAAGAGTTCCTTTGCAGGAACACTTTGAATTTTCAGGTTTAACTTCTTTTTTCCCTATATGAATACATGCATTTGGAATGCTCAATCAAACACAGTTTGTGATACCTTTTTAAAACTTGGCACACTCAATGACTTCTCAGTGGCTCTTTATGCATTGTCCCCTGCTGAAGTATCCCCAAGCAGAGGCAAGGAAAATACACTTTCTTATGTAAGTGTTTGCAGAGCTTCCACAAAACTCCCACGTTTACTGGAATTTCAGCGAATATTTTTTCACTTGATCTTGTTGATACTAGGTAAGAAAGATGAGCATACCAGTTGCATTTGGCTGCCACAATTTCGTTCTTCTACGTTGAAACATTTGCTTTCAGGAAGACATTGAATTTGGGGGCTTTCTCTTCATTTTAACCGATAGGAATACATGCATTTGGAAGTCTAAATCAAACACTGGTTGTGCTAGCTGCTTGAAGCTTGACTCACTCAATTAGTTCCCGGTGTGCTCTCTTGATTGGTTCCCTGGTGACGTGGTCCTAAGTGGAGGCAAGGAACATATGCTTTCCTAAGAAAGCATTAACAGAGCTTCAACAGAGCTCCAAGTTAACTGGAATCTCTGCAAATATTTACTCACCTGATCTTGATGATACTTGTCAGGAAAGATGAGTTTACCAGTTGCACTTAGCTACCCAAATTTCGTTCTTCTACTGTGAAAAGTTCGTTTGCAGGAACGCTTTTGAATGTTTAGGTTTCACTTCCTTTTCCCTTATAGGGATACATGCATCTGGAATTATACATCAAACACGGTTTATGCCAGCTGCTTGAAACTGAAACTCACTCAACTAGTTCTCAGTGTGATCTCTATGCTTTGTTTTCTGTTGAAGGAACCCTAAGCAGAGGCTAGGGAAAGAAACTTTCATTTGAAAGCATTTGCAGTGATTCCACAGAACTGTGAGTTTCCTGGATTCTCAGCAAATATTTCTTCACCCTAACTTGTTGTTACTCGACAGCAAAGATAAGTAGACCGGTTGCATTTGGCTGCCCAAATTAGATCTTCTAGGTTGAACAGTTCGTTCGCAGGAACACTTTGAAATTTGAGGTTTCACTTCCTTTTCCCCTATAGGGATACATGCATTTGGAACTCTAACTCAAACGCGGTTGGTACTAGCTGCATGAAAGTTGACTCACTCAGTTAGTTCTCAGTGCACACTCTATGCTTTGTTTCCTGTTGAAGTAGCCCTAAGCAGAGGCAAGGAAAATATACTTTCATTTGAAAGTGTTTGCAGAGCTTCCACAGAACTCTGAGTTTACTGGAATCTCAGCAAAATTTTTTCACCCGATCTTGATGATACATGGTAGCAAAGATGAGTATACCGGTTTCACTTGGCTGCCCAAATTTCGTTCTTCATGGTTGAAGCATTCGTTTGCAGGAGCACTTTGAATTTTAAGTTTCACTTCCTTTTCCCTTATAGGGATACATGCATTATTAAGTGTATATCAAACGCGGTTTGTGCTAGCTTCTTCAAACTTGACTCGCTCAATTCGTTCTCGGTGTCCTCTCTATGCTTTGTTCCCTGTGGTAGTAGCTCTAAGCGGAGGCAAGGAACATACACTTTCATTTGAAAGCATTTGCAAAGCTTGCACAGAACTTTGAGTTTACCGGAATCTCAGCAAATGTTTATTCACCCGAACTTGTTGATACTTGGTAGAAAAAATGTGTATACCAGTTGCTCTTGGCATCACAAATTTTGTTCTGCTAGGTTGAATCATTCCTTTGCAGGATGACTTGGATCAGTTAGGTTTTACTCCATTTTCCCCTATAGGGATACATGCTTTTGGAAATCGAAATCAAACACGGTTTGTGCTAGCTGCTTGAAAATTGACTCACTGAATGAATTCTCATTGTGCTCTCTATGCTTTGTTACCGGTTTATGTACACCGAAGCAGAGCAGAGAAAAATAAACTTTCATTTGAAAGTGTTTGCAGTGCATCCACAGAACAGAGTTTACTGGAGTCTCAGCAAATATTTTTTCACCCGATCTTGTTGATACTTGGCAGCAAAACTGAGTATATGAGTTGCACCTGGCAGCCCAAATTTCGTCATCTTATGTTGAAGAGTTCTTTTGCAGGAACACTTTGAATTTTCAGGTTTAACTTCTTTTTTCCCTATATGAATACATGCATTTGGAATGCTCAATCAAACACAGTTTGTGATACCTGTTTAAAACTTGGCACACTCAATGACTTCTCAGTGGCTCTTTATGCATTGTCCCCTGCTGAAGTATCCCCAAGCAGAGGCAAGGAAAATACACTTTCTTATGTAAGTGTTTGCAGAGATTCCACAAAACTCCCAAGTTTACTGGAATTTCAGCGAATATTTTTTCACTTGATCTTGTTGATACTAGGTAAGAAAGATGAGCATACCAGTTGCATTTGGCT
This sequence comes from Marmota flaviventris, assembly GCF_047511675.1. Taxonomy (NCBI): domain Eukaryota; kingdom Metazoa; phylum Chordata; class Mammalia; order Rodentia; family Sciuridae; genus Marmota; species Marmota flaviventris. The sequence continues at coordinate 15,398 of NW_027288290.1, read as the reverse complement.
GCCACAATTTCGTTCTTCTACGTTGAAACATTTGCTTTCAGGAAGACATTGAATTTGGGGGCTTTCTCTTCATTTTAACCGATAGGAATACATGCATTTGGAAGTCTAAATCAAACACTGGTTGTGCTAGCTGCTTGAAGCTTGACTCACTCAATTAGTTCCCGGTGTGCTCTCTTGATTGGTTCCCTGGTGACGTGGTCCTAAGTGGAGGCAAGGAACATACGCTTTCCTAAGGAAGCATTAACAGAGCTTCAACAGAGCTCCAATTTAACTGGAATCTCTGCAAATATTTACTCACCTGATCTTGATGATACTTGTCAGGAAAGATGAGTTTATCAGTTGCACTTAGCTACCCAAATTTCGTTCTTCTACGTTGAAAAGTTCGTTTGCAGGAACGCTTTTGATTGTTTAGGTTTCACTTCCTTTTCCCTTATAGGGATACATGAATCTGGAATTATACATCAAACACGGTTTATGCTAGCTGCTTGAAACTGAAACTCACTCAACTAGTTCTCAGTGTGATCTCTATGCTTTGTTTTCTGTTGAAGGAACCCTAAGCAGAGGCAAGGGAAAGAAACTTTCATTTGAAAGCATTTGCAGTGTTTCCACAGAACTGTGAGTTTCCAGGATTCTCAGCAAATATTTCTTCACCCTAACTTGTTGTTACTCGACAGCAAAGATAAGTAGACCGGTTGCATTTGGCTGCCCAAATTTAGATCTTCTAGGTTGAACAGTTCGTTCGCAGGAACACTTTGAAATTTGAGGTTTCACTTCCTTTTCCCCTATAGGGATACATGCATTTGGAACTCTAACTCAAACGCGGTTGGTACTAGCTGCATGAAAGTTGACTCACTCAGTTAGTTCTCAGTGCACACTCTATGCTTTGTTTCCTGTTGAAGTAGCCCTAAGCAGAGGCAAGGAAAATATACTTTCATTTGAAAGTGTTTGCAGAGCTTCCACAGAACTCTGAGTTTACTGGAATCTCAGCAAAATTTTTTCACCCGATCCTGATGATACTTGGTAGCAAAGATGAGTATACCGGTTTCACTTGGCTGCCCAAATTTCGTTCTTCAGGGTTGAAGCATTCGTTTGCAGGAGCACTTTGAATTTTAAGTTTCACTTCCTTTTCCCTTATAGGGATACATGCATTATTAAGTGTATATCAAACACGGTTTGTGCTAGCTTCTTCAAACTTGACTCGCTCAATTCGTTCTCGGTGTCCTCTCTATGCTTTGTTCCCTGTGGTAGTAGCTCTAAGCGGAGGCCAGGAACATACACTTTCATTTGAAAGCATTTGCAAAGCTTGCACAGAACTTTGAGTTTACCGGAATCTCAGCAAATGTTTATTCTCCCGAACTTGTTGATACTTGGTAGAAAAAAATGTGTATACCAGTTGCTCTTGGCAGCACAAATTTTGTTCTGCTAGGTTGAATCATTCCTTTGCAGGATGACTTGGATCAGTTAGGTTTTACTCCATTTTCCCCTATAGGGATACATGCTTTTGGAAATCGAAATCAAGCACGGTTTGTGCTAGCTGCTTGAAAATTGACTCACTGAATGAATTCTCATTGTGCTCTCTATGCTTTGTTACCGGTTTATGTACACCGAAGCAGAGCAGAGAAAAATAAACTTTCATTTGAAAGTGTTTGTAGTGCATCCACAGAACAGAGTTTACTGGAGTCTCAGCAAATATTTTTTCACCCGATCTTGTTGATACTTGGCAGCAAAACTGAGTATATGAGTTGTACTTGGCAGCCCAAATTTCGTCATCTTATGTTGAAGAGTTCCTTTGCAGGAACACTTTGAATTTTCAGGTTTAACTTCTTTTTTCCCTATATGAATACATGCATTTGGAATGCTCAATCAAACACAGTTTGTGATACCTGTTTAAAACTTGGCACACTCAATGACTTCTCAGTGGCTCTTTATGCATTGTCCCCTGCTGAAGTATCCCCAAGCAGAGGCAAGGAAAATACACTTTCTTATGTAAGTGTTTGCAGAGATTCCACAAAACTCCCAAGTTTACTGGAATTTCAGCGAATCTTTTTTCACTTGATCTTGTTGATACTAGGTAAGAAAGATGAGCATACCAGTTGCATTTGGCTGCCACAATTTCGTTCTTCTACGTTGAAACATTTGCTTTCAGGAAGACATTGAATTTGGGGGCTTTCTCTTCATTTTAACCGATAGGAATACATGCATTTGGAAGTCTAAATCAAACACTGGTTGTGCTAGCTGCTTGAAGCTTGACTCACTCAATTAGTTCCCGGTGTGCTCTCTTGATTGGTTCCCTGGTGACGTGGTCCTAAGTGGAGGCAAGGAACATACGCTTTCCTAAGGAAGCATTAACAGAGCTTCAACAGAGCTCCAATTTAACTGGAATCTCTGCAAATATTTACTCACCTGATCTTGATGATACTTGTCAGGAAAGATGAGTTTATCAGTTGCACTTAGCTACCCAAATTTCGTTCTTCTACGTTGAAAAGTTCGTTTGCAGGAACGCTTTTGAATGTTTAGGTTTCACTTCCTTTTCCCTTATAGGGATACATGCATCTGGAATTATACATCAAACACGGTTTATGCTAGCTGCTTGAAACTGAAACTCACTCAACTAGTTCTCAGTGTGATCTCTATGCTTTGTTTTCTGTTGAAGGAACCCTAAGCAGAGGCAAGGGAAAGAAACTTTCATTTGAAAGCATTTGCAGTGATTCCACAGAACTGTGAGTTTCCAGGATTCTCAGCAAATATTTCTTCACCCTAACTTGTTGTTACTCGACAGCAAAGATAAGTAGACCGGTTGCATTTGGCTGCCCAAATTTAGATCTTCTAGGTTGAACAGTTCGTTCGGCAGGAACACTTTGAAATTTGAGGTTTCACTTCCTTTTCCCCTATAGGGATACATGCATTTGGAACTCTAACTCAAACGCGGTTGGTACTAGCTGCATGAAAGTTGACTCACTCAGTTAGTTCTCAGTGCACACTCTATGCTTTGTTTCCTGTTGAAGTAGCCCTAAGCAGAGGCAAGGAAAATATACTTTCATTTGAAAGTGTTTGCAGAGCTTCCACAGAACTCTGAGTTTACTGGAATCTCAGCAAAATTTTTTCACCCGATCCTGATGATACTTGGTAGCAAAGATGAGTATACCGGTTTCACTTGGCTGCCCAAATTTCGTTCTTCAGGGTTGAAGCATTCGTTTGCAGGAGCACTTTGAATTTTAAGTTTCACTTCCTTTTCCCTTATAGGGATACATGCATTATTAAGTGCATATCAAACACGGTTTGTGCTAGCTTCTTCAAACTTGACTCACTCAATTCGTTCTCGGTGTCCTCTCTATGCTTTGTTCCCTGTGGTAGTAGCTCTAAGCGGAGGCAAGGAACATACACTTTCATTTGAAAGCATTTGCAAAGCTTGCACAGAACTTTGAGTTTACCGGAATCTCATCAAATGTTTATTCACCCGAACTTGTTGATACTTGGTAGAAAAAATGTGTATACCAGTTGCTCTTGGCATCACAAATTTTGTTCTGCTAGGTTGAATCATTCCTTTGCAGGATGACTTGTATCAGTTAGGTTTTACTCCATTTTCCCCTATAGGGATACATGCTTTTGGAAATCGAAATCAAGCACGGTTTGTGCTAGCTGCTTGAAAATTGACTCACTGAATGAATTCTCATTGTGCTCTCTATGCTTTGTTACCGGTTTATGTACACCGAAGCAGAGCAGAGAAAAATAAACTTTCATTTGAAAGTGTTTGTAGTGCATCCACAGAACAGAGTTTACTGGAGTCTCAGCAAATATTTTTTCACCCGATCTTGTTGATACTTGGCAGCAAAACTGAGTATATGAGTTGCACTTGGCAGCCCAAATTTCGTCATCTTATGTTGAAGAGTTCCTTTGCAGGAACACTTTGAATTTTCAGGTTTAACTTCTTTTTTCCCTATATGAATACATGCATTTGGAATGCTCAATCAAACACAGTTTGTGATACCTGTTTAAAACTTGGCACACTCAATGACTTCTCAGTGGCTCTTTATGCATTGTCCCCTGCTGAAGTATCCCCAAGCAGAGGCAAGGAAAATACACTTTCTTATGTAAGTGTTTGCAGAGATTCCACAAAACTCCCAAGTTTACTGGAATTTCAGCGAATCTTTTTTCACTTGATCTTGTTGATACTAGGTAAGAAAGATGAGCATACCAGTTGCATTTGGCTGCCACAATTTCGTTCTTCTACGTTGAAACATTTGCTTTCAGGAAGACATTGAATTTGGGGGCTTTCTCTTCATTTTAACCGATAGGAATACATGCATTTGGAAGTCTAAATCAAACACTGGTTGTGCTAGCTGCTTGAAGCTTGACTCACTCAATTAGTTCCCGGTGTGCTCTCTTGATTGGTTCCCTGGTGACGTGGTCCTAAGTGGAGGCAAGGAACATACGCTTTCCTAAGGAAGCATTAACAGAGCTTCAACAGAGCTCCAATTTAACTGGAATCTCTGCAAATATTTACTCACCTGATCTTGATGATACTTGTCAGGAAAGATGAGTTTATCAGTTGCACTTAGCTACCCAAATTTCGTTCTTCTACGTTGAAAAGTTCGTTTGCAGGAACGCTTTTGATTGTTTAGGTTTCACTTCCTTTTCCCTTATAGGGATACATGCATCTGGAATTATACATCAAACACGGTTTATGCTAGCTGCTTGAAACTGAAACTCACTCAACTAGTTCTCAGTGTGATCTCTATGCTTTGTTTTCTGTTGAAGGAACCCTAAGCAGAGGCAAGGGAAAGAAACTTTTCATTTGAAAGCATTTGCAGTGTTTCCACAGAACTGTGAGTTTCCAGGATTCTCAGCAAATATTTCTTCACCCTAACTTGTTGTTACTCGACAGCAAAGATAAGTAGACCGGTTGCATTTGGCTGCCCAAATTTAGATCTTCTAGGTTGAACAGTTCGTTCGCAGGAACACTTTGAAATTTGAGGTTTCACTTCCTTTTCCCCTATAGGGATACATGCATTTGGAACTCTAACTCAAACGCGGTTGGTACTAGCTGCATGAAAGTTGACTCACTCAGTTAGTTCTCAGTGCACACTCTATGCTTTGTTTCCTGTTGAAGTAGCCCTAAGCAGAGGCAAGGAAAATATACTTTCATTTGAAAGTGTTTGCAGAGCTTCCACAGAACTCTGAGTTTACTGGAATCTCAGCAAAATTTTTTCACCCGATCCTGATGATACTTGGTAGCAAAGATGAGTATACCGGTTTCACTTGGCTGCCCAAATTTCGTTCTTCAGGGTTGAAGCATTCGTTTGCAGGAGCACTTTGAATTTTAAGTTTCACTTCCTTTTCCCTTATAGGGATACATGCATTATTAAGTGTATATCAAACACGGTTTGTGCTAGCTTCTTCAAACTTGACTCGCTCAATTCGTTCTCGGTGTCCTCTCTATGCTTTGTTCCCTGTGGTAGTAGCTCTAAGCGGAGGCCAGGAACATACACTTTCATTTGAAAGCATTTGCAAAGCTTGCACAGAACTTTGAGTTTACCGGAATCTCAGCAAATGTTTATTCTCCCGAACTTGTTGATACTTGGTAGAAAAAAATGTGTATACCAGTTGCTCTTGGCAGCACAAATTTTGTTCTGCTAGGTTGAATCATTCCTTTGCAGGATGACTTGGATCAGTTAGGTTTTACTCCATTTTCCCCTATAGGGATACATGCTTTTGGAAATCGAAATCAAGCACGGTTTGTGCTAGCTGCTTGAAAATTGACTCACTGAATGAATTCTCATTGTGCTCTCTATGCTTTGTTACCGGTTTATGTACACCGAAGCAGAGCAGAGAAAAATAAACTTTCATTTGAAAGTGTTTGTAGTGCATCCACAGAACAGAGTTTACTGGAGTCTGAGCAAATATTTCTTCACCCGATCTTGTTGATACTTGGCAGCAAAACTGAGTATATGAGTTGCACTTGGCAGCCCAAATTTCGTCATCTTATGTTGAAGAGTTCCTTTGCAGGAACACTTTGAATTTTCAGGTTTAACTTCTTTTTTCCCTATATGAATACATGCATTTGGAATGCTCAATCAAACACAGTTTGTGATACCTGTTTAAAACTTGGCACACTCAATGACTTCTCAGTGGCTCTTTATGCATTGTCCCCTGCTGAAGTATCCCCAAGCAGAGGCAAGGAAAATACACTTTCTTATGTAAGTGTTTGCAGAGATTCCACAAAACTCCCAAGTTTACTGGAATTTCAGCGAATCTTTTTTCACTTGATCTTGTTGATACTAGGTAAGAAAGATGAGCATACCAGTTGCATTTGGCTGCCACAATTTCGTTCTTCTACGTTGAAACATTTGCTTTCAGGAAGACATTGAATTTGGGGGCTTTCTCTTCATTTTAACCGATAGGAATACATGCATTTGGAAGTCTAAATCAAACACTGGTTGTGCTAGCTGCTTGAAGCTTGACTCACTCAATTAGTTCCCGGTGTGCTCTCTTGATTGGTTCCCTGGTGACGTGGTCCTAAGTGGAGGCAAGGAACATACGCTTTCCTAAGGAAGCATTAACAGAGCTTCAACAGAGCTCCAATTTAACTGGAATCTCTGCAAATATTTACTCACCTGATCTTGATGATACTTGTCAGGAAAGATGAGTTTATCAGTTGCACTTAGCTACCCAAATTTCGTTCTTCTACGTTGAAAAGCTCGTTTGCAGGAACGCTTTTGAATGTTTAGGTTTCACTTCCTTTTCCCTTATAGGGATACATGCATCTGGAATTATACATCAAACACGGTTTATGCTAGCTGCTTGAAACTGAAACTCACTCAACTAGTTCTCAGTGTGATCTCTATGCTTTGTTTTCTGTTGAAGGAACCCTAAGCAGAGGCAAGGGAAAGAAACTTTCATTTGAAAGCATTTGCAGTGATTCCACAGAACTGTGAGTTTCCAGGATTCTCAGCAAATATTTCTTCACCCTAACTTGTTGCTACTCGACAGCAAAGATAAGTAGACCGGTTGCATTTGGCTGCCCAAATTTAGATCTTCTAGGTTGAACAGTTCGTTCACAGGAACACTTTGAAATTTGAGGTTTCACTTCCTTTTCCCCTATAGGGATACATGCATTTGGAACTCTAACTCAAACGCGGTTGGTACTAGCTGCATGAAAGTTGACTCACTCAGTTAGTTCTCAGTGCACACTCTATGCTTTGTTTCCTGTTGAAGTAGCCCTAAGCAGAGGCAAGGAAAATATACTTTCATTTGAAAGTGTTTGCAGAGCTTCCACAGAACTCTGAGTTTACTGGAATCTCAGCAAAATTTTTTCACCCGATCCTGATGATACTTGGTAGCAAAGATGAGTATACCGGTTTCACTTGGCTGCCCAAATTTCGTTCTTCAGGGTTGAAGCATTCGTTTGCAGGAGCACTTTGAATTTTAAGTTTCACTTCCTTTTCCCTTATAGGGATACATGCATTATTAAGTGTATATCAAACACGGTTTGTGCTAGCTTCTTCAAACTTGACTCGCTCAATTCGTTCTCGGTGTCCTCTCTATGCTTTGTTCCCTGTGGTAGTAGCTCTAAGCGGAGGCCAGGAACATACACTTTCATTTGAAAGCATTTGCAAAGCTTGCACAGAACTTTGAGTTTACCGGAATCTCAGCAAATGTTTATTCTCCCGAACTTGTTGATACTTGGTAGAAAAAAATGTGTATACCAGTTGCTCTTGGCAGCACAAATTTTGTTCTGCTAGGTTGAATCATTCCTTTGCAGGATGACTTGGATCAGTTAGGTTTTACTCCATTTTCCCCTATAGGGATACATGCTTTTGGAAATCGAAATCAAGCACGGTTTGTGCTAGCTGCTTGAAAATTGACTCACTGAATGAATTCTCATTGTGCTCTCTATGCTTTGTTACCGGTTTTTGTACACCGAAGCAGAGCAGAGAAAAATAAACTTTAATTTGAAAGTGTTTGTAGTGCATCCACAGAACAGAGTTTACTGGAGTCTCAGCAAATATTTTTTCACCCGATCTTGTTGATACTTGGCAGCAAAACTGAGTATATGAGTTGCACTTGGCAGCCCAAATTTCGTCATCTTATGTTGAAGAGTTCCTTTGCAGGAACACTTTGAATTTTCAGGTTTAACTTCTTTTTTCCCTATATGAATACATGCATTTGGAATGCTCAATCAAACACAGTTTGTGATACCTTTTTAAAACTTGGCACACTCAATGACTTCTCAGTGGCTCTTTATGCATTGTCCCCTGCTGAAGTATCCCCAAGCAGAGGCAAGGAAAATACACTTTCTTATGTAAGTGTTTGCAGAGCTTCCACAAAACTCCCACGTTTACTGGAATTTCAGCGAATATTTTTTCACTTGATCTTGTTGATACTAGGTAAGAAAGATGAGCATACCAGTTGCATTTGGCTGCCACAATTTCGTTCTTCTACGTTGAAACATTTGCTTTCAGGAAGACATTGAATTTGGGGGCTTTCTCTTCATTTTAACCGATAGGAATACATGCATTTGGAAGTCTAAATCAAACACTGGTTGTGCTAGCTGCTTGAAGCTTGACTCACTCAATTAGTTCCCGGTGTGCTCTCTTGATTGGTTCCCTGGTGACGTGGTCCTAAGTGGAGGCAAGGAACATATGCTTTCCTAAGAAAGCATTAACAGAGCTTCAACAGAGCTCCAAGTTAACTGGAATCTCTGCAAATATTTACTCACCTGATCTTGATGATACTTGTCAGGAAAGATGAGTTTACCAGTTGCACTTAGCTACCCAAAATTTCGTTCTTCTACTGTGAAAAGTTCGTTTGCAGGAACGCTTTTGAATGTTTAGGTTTCACTTCCTTTTCCCTTATAGGGATACATGCATCTGGAATTATCCATCAAACACGGTTTATGCCAGCTGCTTGAAACTGAAACTCACTCAACTAGTTCTCAGTGTGATCTCTATGCTTTGTTTTCTGTTGAAGGAACCCTAAGCAGAGGCTAGGGAAAGAAACTTTCATTTGAAAGCATTTGCAGTGATTCCACAGAACTGTGAGTTTCCTGGATTCTCAGCAAATATTTCTTCACCCTAACTTGTTGTTACTCGACAGCAAAGATAAGTAGACCGGTTGCATTTGGCTGCCCAAATTTAGATCTTCTAGGTTGAACAGTTCGTTCGCAGGAACACTTTGAAATTTGAGGTTTCACTTCCTTTTCCCCTATAGGGATACATGCATTTGGAACTCTAACTCAAACGCGGTTGGTACTAGCTGCATGAAAGTTGACTCACTCAGTTAGTTCTCAGTGCACACTCTATGCTTTGTTTCCTGTTGAAGTAGCCCTAAGCAGAGGCAAGGAAAATATACTTTCATTTGAAAGTGTTTGCAGAGCTTCCACAGAACTCTGGGTTTACTGGAATCTCAGCAAAATTTTTTCACCCGATCTTGATGATACATGGTAGCAAAGATGAGTATACCGGTTTCACTTGGCTGCCCAAATTTCGTTCTTCAGGGTTGAAGCATTCGTTTGCAGGAGCACTTTTGAATTTTAAGTTTCACTTCCTTTTCCCTTATAGGGATACATGCATTATTAAGTGTATATCAAACACGGTTTGTGCTAGCTTCTTCAAACTTGACTCGCTCAATTCGTTCTCGGTGTCCTCTCTATGCTTTGTTCCCTGTGGTAGTAGCTCTAAGCGGAGGCAAGGAACATACACTTTCATTTGAAAGCATTTGCAAAGCTTGCACAGAACTTTGAGTTTACCGGAATCTCAGCAAATGTTTATTCACCCGAACTTGTTGATACTTGGTAGAAAAATGTGTATACCAGTTGCTCTTGGCATCACAAATTTTGTTCTGCTAGGTTGAATCATTCCTTTGCAGGATGACTTGGATCAGTTAGGTTTTACTCCATTTTCCCCTATAGGGATACATGCTTTTGGAAATCGAAATCAAACACGGTTTGTGCTAGCTGCTTGAAAATTGACTCACTGAATGAATTCTCATTGTGCTCTCTATGCTTTGTTACCGGTTTATGTACACCGAAGCAGAGCAGAGAAAAATAAACTTTCATTTGAAAGTGTTTGCAGTGCATCCACAGAACAGAGTTTACTGGAGTCTCAGCAAATATTTTTTCACCCGATCTTGTTGATACTTGGCAGCAAAACTGAGTATATGAGTTGCACCTGGCAGCCCAAATTTCGTCATCTTATGTTGAAGAGTTCTTTTGCAGGAACACTTTGAATTTTCAGGTTTAACTTCTTTTTCCCTATATGAATACATGCATTTGGAATGCTCAATCAAACACAGTTTGTGATACCTGTTTAAAACTTGGCACACTCAATGACTTCTCAGTGGCTCTTTATGCATTGTCCCCTGCTGAAGTATCCCCAAGCAGAGGCAAGGAAAATACACTTTCTTATGTAAGTGTTTGCAGAGATTCCACAAAACTCCCAAGTTTACTGGAATTCAGCGAATATTTTTTCACTTGATCTTGTTGATACTAGGTAAGAAAGATGAGCATACCAGTTGCATTTGGCTGCCACAATTTCGTTCTTCTACGTTGAAACATTTGCTTTCAGGAAGACATTGAATTTGGGGGCGCTTTCTCTTCATTTTAACCGATAGGAATACATGCATTTGGAAGTCTAAATCAAACACTGGTTGTGCTAGCTGCTTGAAGCTTGACTCACTCAATTAGTTCCCGGTGTGCTCTCTTGATTGGTTCCCTGGTGACGTGGTCCTAAGTGGAGGCAAGGAACATACGCTTTCCTAAGGAAGCATTAACAGAGCTTCAACAGAGCTCCAATTTAACTGGAATCTCTGCAAATATTTACTCACCTGATCTTGATGATACTTGTCAGGAAAGATGAGTTTATCAGTTGCACTTAGCTACCCAAATTTCGTTCTTCTACGTTGAAAAGTTCGTTTGCAGGAACGCTTTTGATTGTTTAGGTTTCACTTCCTTTTCCCTTATAGGGATACATGCATCTGGAATTATACATCAAACACGGTTTATGCTAGCTGCTTGAAACTGAAACTCACTCAACTAGTTCTCAGTGTGATCTCTATGCTTTGTTTTCTGTTGAAGGAACCCTAAGCAGAGGCAAGGGAAAGAAACTTTCATTTGAAAGCATTTGCAGTGTTTCCACAGAACTGTGAGTTTCCAGGATTCTCAGCAAATATTTCTTCACCCTAACTTGTTGTTACTCGACAGCAAAGATAAGTAGACCGGTTGCATTTGGCTGCCCAAATTTAGATCTTCTAGGTTGAACAGTTCGTTCGCAGGAACACTTTGAAATTTGAGGTTTCACTTCCTTTTCCCCTATAGGGATACATGCATTTGGAACTCTAACTCAAACGCGGTTGGTACTAGCTGCATGAAAGTTGACTCACTCAGTTAGTTCTCAGTGCACACTCTATGCTTTGTTTCCTGTTGAAGTAGCCCTAAGCAGAGGCAAGGAAAATATACTTTCATTTGAAAGTGTTTGCAGAGCTTCCACAGAACTCTGAGTTTACTGGAATCTCAGCAAAATTTTTTCACCCGATCCTGATGATACTTGGTAGCAAAGATGAGTATACCGGTTTCACTTGGCTGCCCAAATTTCGTTCTTCAGGGTTGAAGCATTCGTTTGCAGGAGCACTTTGAATTTTAAGTTTCACTTCCTTTTCCCTTATAGGGATACATGCATTATTAAGTGTATATCAAACACGGTTTGTGCTAGCTTCTTCAAACTTGACTCGCTCAATTCGTTCTCGGTGTCCTCTCTATGCTTTGTTCCCTGTGGTAGTAGCTCTAAGCGGAGGCCAGGAACATACACTTTCATTTGAAAGCATTTGCAAAGCTTGCACAGAACTTTGAGTTTACCGGAATCTCATCAAATGTTTATTCACCCGAACTTGTTGATACTTGGTAGAAAAAATGTGTATACCAGTTGCTCTTGGCATCACAAATTTTGTTCTGCTAGGTTGAATCATTCCTTTGCAGGATGACTTGGATCAGTTAGGTTTTACTACATTTTCCCCTATAGGGATACATGCTTTTGGAAATCGAAATCAAACACGGTTTGTGCTAGCTGCTTGAAAATTGACTCACTGAATGAATTCGCATTGTGCTCTCTATGCTTTGTTACCGGTTTATGTACACCGAAGCAGAGCAGAGAAAAATAAACTTTCATTTGAAAGTGTTTGTAGTGCATCCACAGAACAGAGTTTACTGGAGTCTCAGCAAATATTTTTTCACCCGATCTTGTTGATACTTGGCAGCAAAACTGAGTATATGAGTTGCACTTGGCAGCCCAAATTTCGTCATCTTATGTTGAAGAGTTCCTTTGCAGGAACACTTTGAATTTTCAGGTTTAACTTCTTTTTTCCCTATATGAATACATGCATTTGGAATGCTCAATCAAACACAGTTTGTGATACCTGTTTAAAACTTGGCACACTCAATGACTTCTCAGTGGCTCTTTATGCATTGTCCCCTGCTGAAGTATCCCCAAGCAGAGGCAAGGAAAATACACTTTCTTATGTAAGTGTTTGCAGAGATTCCACAAAACTCCCAAGTTTACTGGAATTTCAGCGAATATTTTTTCACTTGATCTTGTTGATACTAGGTAAGAAAGATGAGCATACCAGTTGCATTTGGCTGCCACAATTTCGTTCTTCTACGTTGAAACATTTGCTTTCAGGAAGACATTGAATTTGGGGGCTTTCTCTTCATTTTAACCGATAGGAATACATGCATTTGGAAGTCTAAATCAAACACTGGTTGTGCTAGCTGCTTGAAGCTTGACTCACTCAATTAGTTCCCGGTGTGCTCTCTTGATTGGTTCCCTGGTGACGTGGTCCTAAGTGGAGGCAAGGAACATACGCTTTCCTAAGGAAGCATTAACAGAGCTTCAACAGAGCTCCAATTTAACTGGAATCTCTGCAAATATTTACTCACCTGATCTTGATGATACTTGTCAGGAAAGATGAGTTTATCAGTTGCACTTAGCTACCCAAATTTCGTTCTTCTACGTTGAAAAGTTCGTTTGCAGGAACGCTTTTGATTGTTTAGGTTTCACTTCCTTTTCCCTTATAGGGATACATGCATCTGGAATTATACATCAAACACGGTTTATGCTAGCTGCTTGAAACTGAAACTCACTCAACTAGTTCTCAGTGTGATCTCTATGCTTTGTTTTCTGTTGAAGGAACCCTAAGCAGAGGCAAGGGAAAGAAACTTTCATTTGAAAGCATTTGCAGTGATTCCACAGAACTGTGAGTTTCCAGGATTCTCAGCAAATATTTCTTCACCCTAACTTGTTGTTACTCGACAGCAAAGATAAGTAGACCGGTTGCATTTGGCTGCCCAAATTTAGATCTTCTAGGTTGAACAGTTCGTTCGCAGGAACACTTTGAAATTTGAGGTTTCACTTCCTTTTCCCCTATAGGGATACATGCATTTGGAACTCTAACTCAAACGCGGTTGGTACTAGCTGCATGAAAGTTGACTCACTCAGTTAGTTCTCAGTGCACACTCTATGCTTTGTTTCCTGTTGAAGTAGCCCTAAGCAGAGGCAAGGAAAATATACTTTCATTTGAAAGTGTTTGCAGAGCTTCCACAGAACTCTGAGTTTACTGGAATCTCAGCAAAATTTTTTCACCCGATCCTGATGATACTTGGTAGCAAAGATGAGTATACCGGTTTCACTTGGCTGCCCAAATTTCGTTCTTCAGGGTTGAAGCATTCGTTTGCAGGAGCACTTTGAATTTTAAGTTTCACTTCCTTTTCCCTTATAGGGATACATGCATTATTAAGTGTATATCAAACACGGTTTGTGCTAGCTTCTTCAAACTTGACTCACTCAATTCGTTCTCGGTGTCCTCTCTATGCTTTGTTCCCTGTGGTAGTAGCTCTAAGCGGAGGCAAGGAACATACACTTTCATTTGAAAGCATTTGCAAAGCTTGCACAGAACTTTGAGTTTACCGGAATCTCAGCAAATGTTTATTCTCCCGAACTTGTTGATACTTGGTAGAAAAAAATGTGTATACCAGTTGCTCTTGGCATCACAAATTTTGTTCTGCTAGGTTGAATCATTCCGTTGCAGGATGACTTGGATCAGTTAGGTTTTACTCCATTTTCCCCTATAGGGATACATGCTTTTGGAAATCGAAATCAAGCACGGTTTGTGCTAGCTGCTTGAAAATTGACTCACTGAATGAATTCTCATTGTGCTCTCTATGCTTTGTTACCGGTTTATGTACACCGAAGCAGAGCAGAGAAAAATAAACTTTCATTTGAAAGTGTTTGTAGTGCATCCACAGAACAGAGTTTACTGGAGTCTCAGCAAATATTTTTTCACCCGATCTTGTTGATACTTGGCAGCAAAACTGAGTATATGAGTTGCACTTGGCAGCCCAAATTTCGTCATCTTATGTTGAAGAGTTCCTTTGCAGGAACACTTTGAATTTTCAGGTTTAACTTCTTTTTTCCCTATATGAATACATGCATTTGGAATGCTCAATCAAACACAGTTTGTGATACCTGTTTAAAACTTGGCACACTCAATGACTTCTCAGTGGCTCTTTATGCATTGTCCCCTGCTGAAGTATCCCCAAGCAGAGGCAAGGAAAATACACTTTCTTATGTAAGTGTTTGCAGAGATTCCACAAAACTCCCAAGTTTACTGGAATTTCAGCGAATCTTTTTTCACTTGATCTTGTTGATACTAGGTAAGAAAGATGAGCATACCAGTTGCATTTGGCTGCCACAATTTCGTTCTTCTACGTTGAAACATTTGCTTTCAGGAAGACATTGAATTTGGGGGCTTTCTCTTCATTTTAACCGATAAGGAATACATGCATTTGGAAGTCTAAATCAAACACTGGTTGTGCTAGCTGCTTGAAGCTTGACTCACTCAATTAGTTCCCGGTGTGCTCTCTTGATTGGTTCCCTGGTGACGTGGTCCTAAGTGGAGGCAAGGAACATACGCTTTCCTAAGGAAGCATTAACAGAGCTTCAACAGAGCTCCAATTTAACTGGAATCTCTGCAAATATTTACTCACCTGATCTTGATGATACTTGTCAGGAAAGATGAGTTTATCAGTTGCACTTAGCTACCCAAATTTCGTTCTTCTACGTTGAAAAGTTCGTTTGCAGGAACGCTTTGAATGTTTAGGTTTCACTTCCTTTTCCCTTATAGGGATACATGCATCTGGAATTATACATCAAACACGGTTTATGCTAGCTGCTTGAAACTGAAACTCACTCAACTAGTTCTCAGTGTGATCTCTATGCTTTGTTTTCTGTTGAAGGAACCCTAAGCAGAGGCAAGGGAAAGAAACTTTCATTTGAAAGCATTTGCAGTGATTCCACAGAACTGTGAGTTTCCAGGATTCTCAGCAAATATTTCTTCACCCTAACTTGTTT